>NW_027476349.1:0-287911 GCF_051020955.1 Megalopta genalis
AATCAATAAGAGCTAGAAGGTTTAGCTCAAATCAATAGAATGTAGAAGGTTTAGGTACAATCAATGCGATGTAGAAGGTTTAGCTTCAAATTCATACGAAACACATGATTTAACTTCAAATCAATTCGAAGGACAAGGCTTAGATTCAAATCCATGCGAAAGAAATGATTTAACTTCAAATCAATGCGAAGTAAAAGGCATAGCTTCAAATCCATGCGAAACAAATGGTTTAGCTACAAATACTTGTGATATACATTATGTAGCTACAACTGCATGCGGAACAAACGAGTTAGCTTCAATCCATGCGAAACACATGATTTAGCTGCAAATCATTGCGATGTAGAAGGTTTAGCTTCAAAACAATAAGAGGTAGAAGGTTTAGCTTCAAATCAATAGAATGTAGAAGGTTTAGCTTCAAATCAATGCGAAACACATTATTTAGCTGCAAATCAGTGCGAAGTAGAAGGCTTGGGTTCAAATCAATGCGATTCAAATTGTTCATCTTCAAATACTTGTGAAAGACATGATTTAGCTTCAACTGCATGCGGAATCATATGATTTAGCTTCAAATCAATGCGATGTAGTAGGTTCAGCTTCAAATCCATGCGGCACATATGATTAGCTTCAAATGCTTGCGATATAAGTGATATAGTTTCAAATGAGGCGAAACGAACGAGTTAGCTTCAAATCCATGCAAAACACATGATTTTTGCTGCCAATCAATGCGATGTAGAAGGTTTAGCTTCAAATCCATTCGATATAAGTGCAGGAGGAACAAGCAAGGTAGCTTCAATTCCATGCGAAACAAATGATTTAGCTTCAATCAATGCGAAGTAGAAGGTTTAACTTCAAATCCATGCGATACACTAGATTTAGCTTCAAATCAATGTGATGTAGAAGGTTCTGCTTCAAATCCATACGACACATATGATTTAGCTTCAAATACTTGCGATATAAGTTATTATAGCTTCAAAGTAGGAGGAACAAACGTGGTAGCTTCATTCCATGCGAAACAAATGATTTAGCATCAAATCAATGTGAAGTAGAAGGCGTAGCTTCAAATCCATGCGAAACAAATGGTTTAGCTACAAATACTTATGATATTCATTATTTAGCTACAACTGCATGCGAAACTAACGAGTTAGCTTCATATCCATGCGAAACACACAATTTATCTTCAAATCAATGCGATGTAGAAGGTGTAGCTTCAAATCAATAAGAGCTAGAAGGTTTAGCTCAAATCAATAGAATGTAGAAGGTTTAGGTACAAATCAATGCGATGTAGAAGGTTTAGCTTCAAATCCATACGAATCACATGATTTAACTTCAAATCAATTCGAAGGACAAGGCTTAGATTCAAATCCATGCGAAAGAAAATGATTTAACTTCAAATCAATGCGAAGTAAAAGGCATAGCTTCAAATCCATGCGAAACAAATGGTTTAGCTACAAATACTTGTGATATACATTATGTAGCTACAACTGCATGCGAAACAAACGAGTTAGCTTCAAATCCATGCGAAACACATGATTCAGCTGCAAATCAATGGCGATGTAGAAGGTTTAGATTCAAATCATGCGAAACACATGATTCAGCTGCAAATCAATGTGATGTAGAAGTTTTAGCTTCAAATCCATGCGGAACACATTATTTAGCTGCAAATCAGTGCGAAGTAGAAGGCTCGTGTTCAAATCAATGCGATTCAAATGGTTCATCTTCAAATACTTGTGAAAGACATGATTTAGCTTCAACTGCATGCGAAACACATGATTTAGCTTCAAATCAATGCGATGTAGCAGGTTTAGCTTCAAATCCATGCAAAACACGTGATTTAACTTCCAATTAATGCGAAGTAGAAGGCTTAGCTTCAAATCCATGCGAATCAATTGGTTTAGCTTCAAATAATTGTGATATACGTTATTTAGATTGAACTGCATGCGCAACGAACGAGTTAGCTGCAAATCCATGCGAAACACATGATTCAGCTGCAAATCAATGCGATGAAGAAGGTTACGTTCAAATCCATGCGAAAACAAATGATATAGCTTCAAACACTTGGGGTGTAAGTGATATAGCTTCAAATGAAGACTCAGCAAAGGAGTTAGCTTCAAAATCCTCGCAATACACATGAATTTTAGCTTCAAATACTAGCGATATAAGTAATGTAGATTCAACTGCAGGCGAAACGAACGAGTTAGCTTCAAATCCATGCGAAACACATGATTTGCCTTCAAATCAATACGATGTAGGAGAATTATCTTCAAATCCATTCGAAACAATTGATTTAAATCAAATACTTGCGATATAAGTGATATAGCTTCAAATACTGTAGGAACAAACGAGGTAGCTTCAATTCCATGCGAGACACATGATTTAGCTTCAAATCAATGCGATGTAGAAGGTTTAGCTTCAAATCCATACGAAACACATGATTTAGCTTCAAATCAATTCGAAGGACAAGGCTTAGATTCAAATCCATGTGAAACACATGATTTAGCTGCAAATCATTGCGATGTAGAAGGTTTAGCCCCTTCAAAACAATAAGAGGTAGAAGGTTTAGCTTCAATCAATAGAATGTAGAAGGTTTAGCTTCAAATCAATAGGAAACACATTATTTAGCTGCAAATCAGTGCGAAGTAGAAGGCTCGGGTTCAAATCAATGCGATTCAAATGGTTCATCTTCAAATACTTGTGAAAGACATGATTTAGCTTCAACTGCATGCGAATCATATGATTTAGCTTCAAATCAATGCGATGTAGTAGGTTTCAGCTTCAAATCATGCGGCACATATGATTTAGCTTCAAATGCTTGCGATATAAGTGATATAGTTTCAAATGGAGGCGAAACGAACGAGTTAGCTTCAAATCCATGCAAAACACATGATTTTTGCTGCCAATCAATGCGATGTAGAAGGTTTAGCTTCAAATCCATTCGATATAAGTGATATAGCTTCAAATGCAGGAGGAACAAGCAAGGTAGCTTCAATCCATGCGAAACAAATGATTTAGCTTCAAATCAATGCGAAGTAGAAGGTTTAACTTCAAATCCATGCGTTACACAGGATTTAGCTTCAAATCAATGCGATGTAGTAGGTTCAACTTCAAATCCATGCGGCACATATGATTTAGCTTCAAATACTTGCGATATAAGTGATATAGTTTCAAATGGAGGCGATACGAACGAGTTGGCTTCAAATCCATGCGAAACACATGATTTTTGCTGCCAATCAATGCGATGTAGAAGGTTTAGCTTCAAATCCATTCGATATAAGTGCAGGAGGAACAAGCAAGGTAGCTTCGATTCCATGCGAAACAAATGATTTAGCTTCAAATCAATGCGAAGTAGAAGGTTTAACTTCAAATCCATGCGATACACTAGATTTAGCTTCAAATCAATGCGATGTAGAAGGTTCTGCTTCAAATCCATACGACACATATGATTTAGCTTCAAATACTTGCGATATAAGTTATATAGCTTCAAAAGTAGGAGGAACAAACGTGGTAGCTTCAATTCCATGCGAAACAAATGATTTAGCATCAAATCAATGTGAAGTAGAAGGCGTAGCTTCAAATCCATGCGAAACAAATGGTTTAGCTACAAATACTTATGATATTCATTATTTAGCTACAACTGCATGCGAAACTAACGAGTTAGCTTCATATCCATGCGAAACACACAATTTATCTTCAAATCAATGCGATGTAGAAGGTGTAGCTTCAAATCAATAAGAGCTAGAAGGTTTAGCTCAAATCAATAGAATGTAGAAGGTTTAGGTACAAATCAATGCGATGTAGAAGGTTTAGCTTCAAATCCATACGAAACACATGATTTAACTTCAAATCAATTCGAAGGACAAGGCTTAGATTCAAATCCATGCGAAAGAAATGATTTAACTTCAAATCAATGCGAAGTAAAAGGCATAGCTTCAAATCCATGCGAAACAAATGGTTTAGCTACAAATACTTGTGATATACATTATGTAGCTACAACTGCATGCGAAACAAACGAGTTAGCTTCAAATCCATGCGAAACACATGATTCAGCTGCAAATCAATGCGATGTAGAAGGTTTAGATTCAAATCATGCGAAACACATGATTCAGCTGCAAATCAATGTGATGTAGAAGTTTTAGCTTCAAATCCATGCGGAACACATTATTTAGCTGCAAATCAGTGCGAAGTAGAAGGCTCGTGTTCAAATCAATGCGATTCAAATGGTTCATCTTCAAATACTTGTGAAAGACATGATTTAGCTTCAACTGCATGCGAAACACATGATTTAGCTTCAAATCAATGCGATGTAGCAGGTTTAGCTTCAAATCCATGCAAAACACGTGATTTAACTTCCAATTAATGCGAAGTAGAAGGCTTAGCTTCAAATCCATGCGAATCAATTGGTTTAGCTTCAAATAATTGTGATATACGTTATTTAGATTGAACTGCATGCGCAACGAACGAGTTAGCTTCAAATCCATGCGAAACACATGATTCAGCTGCAAATCAATGCGATGAAGAAGGTTACGTTCAAATCCATGCGAAACAAATGATATTGCTTCAAACACTTGGGGTGTAAGTGATATAGCTTCAAATGAAGACTCAGCAAAGGAGTTAGCTTCAAAATCCTCGCAATACACATGATTTAGCTTCAAATACTAGCGATATAAGTAATGTAGATTCAACTGCAGGCGAAACGAACGAGTTAGCTTCAAATCCATGCGAAACACATGATTTAGCTGCAAATCATTGCGATGTAGAAGGTTTAGCTTCAAAACAATAAGAGGTAGAAGGTTTAGCTTCAAATCAATAGAATGTAGAAGGTTTAGCTTCAAATCAATAGGAAACACATTATTTAGCTGCAAATCAGTGCGAAGTAGAAGGCTCGGGTTCAAATCAATGCGATTCAAATGGTTCATCTTCAAATACTTGTGAAAGACATGATTTAGCTTCAACTGCATGCGAATCATATGATTTAGCTTCAAATCAATGCGATGTAGTAGGTTCAGCTTCAAATCCATGCGGCACATATGATTTAGCTTCAAATGCTTGCGATATAAGTGATATAGTTTCAAATGGAGGCGAAACGAACGAGTTAGCTTCAAATCCATGCAAAACACATGATTTTTGCTGCCAATCAATGCGATGTAGAAGGTTTAGCTTCAAATCCATTCGATATAAGTGATATAGCTTCAAATGCAGGAGGAACAAGCAAGGTAGCTTCAATTCCATGCGAAACAAATGATTTAGCTTCAAATCAATGCGAAGTAGAAGGTTTAACTTCAAATCCATGCGTTACACAGGATTTAGCTTCAAATCAATGCGATGTAGTAGGTTCAACTTCAAATCCATGCGGCACATATGATTTAGCTTCAAATACTTGCGATATAAGTGATATAGTTTCAAATGGAGGCGATACGAACGAGTTGGCTTCAAATCCATGCGAAACACATGATTTTTGCTGCCAATCAATGCGATGTAGAAGGTTTAGCTTCAAATCCATTCGATATAAGTGCAGGAGGAACAAGCAAGGTAGCTTCAATTCCATGCGAAACAAATGATTTAGCTTCAAATCAATGCGAAGTAGAAGGTTTAACTTCAAATCCATGCGATACACTAGATTTGGCTTCAAATCAATGCGATGTAGAAGGTTCTGCTTCAAATCCATACGACACATATGATTTAGCTTCAAATACTTGCGATATAAGTTATATAGCTTCAAAAGTAGGAGGAACAAACGTGGTAGCTTCAATTCCATGCGAAACAAATGATTTAGCATCAAATAAATGTGAAGTAGAAGGCGTAGCTTCAAATCCATGCGAAACAAATGGTTTAGCTACAAATACTTATGATATTCATTATTTAGCTACAACTGCATGCGAAACTAACGAGTTAGCTTCATATCCATGCGAAACACACAATTTATCTTCAAATCAATGCGATGTAGAAGGTGTAGCTTCAAATCAATAAGAGCTAGAAGGTTTAGCTCAAATCAATAGAATGTAGAAGGTTTAGGTACAAATCAATGCGATGTAGAAGGTTTAGCTTCAAATCCATACGAAACACATGATTTAACTTCAAATCAATTCGAAGGACAAGGCTTAGATTCAAATCCATGCGAAAGAAATGATTTAACTTCAAATCAATGCGAAGTAAAAGGCATAGCTTCAAATCCATGCGAAACAAATGGTTTAGCTACAAATACTTGTGATATACATTATGTAGCTACAACTGCATGCGAAACAAACGAGTTAGCTTCAAATCCATGCGAAACACATGATTCAGCTGCAAATCAATGCGATGTAGAAGGTTTAGATTCAAATCATGCGAAACACATGATTCAGCTGCAAATCAATGTGATGTAGAAGTTTTAGCTTCAAATCCATGCGGAACACATTATTTAGCTGCAAATCAGTGCGAAGTAGAAGGCTCGTGTTCAAATCAATGCGATTCAAATGGTTCATCTTCAAATACTTGTGAAAGACATGATTTAGCTTCAACTGCATGCGAAACACATGATTTAGCTTCAAATCAATGCGATGTAGCAGGTTTAGCTTCAAATCCATGCAAAACACGTGATTTAACTTCCAATTAATGCGAAGTAGAAGGCTTAGCTTCAAATCCATGCGAATCAATTGGTTTAGCTTCAAATAATTGTGATATACGTTATTTAGATTGAACTGCATGCGCAACGAACGAGTTAGCTTCAAATCCATGCGAAACACATGATTCAGCTGCAAATCAATGCGATGAAGAAGGTTACGTTCAAATCCATGCGAAACAAATGATATAGCTTCAAACACTTGGGGTGTAAGTGATATAGCTTCAAATGAAGACTCAGCAAAGGAGTTAGCTTCAAAATCCTCGCAATACACATGATTTAGCTTCAAATACTAGCGATATAAGTAATGTAGATTCAACTGCAGGCGAAACGAACGAGTTAGCTTCAAATCCATGCGAAACACATGATTTGCCTTCAAATCAATACGATGTAGGAGAATTATCTTCAAATCCATTCGAAACAATTGATTTAAATCAAATACTTGCGATATAAGTGATATAGCTTCAAATACTGTAGGAACAAACGAGGTAGCTTCAATTCCATGCGAGACACATGATTTAGCTTCAAATCAATGCGATGTAGAAGGTTTAGCTTCAAATCCATACGAAACACATGATTTAGCTTCAAATCAATTCGAAGGACAAGGCTTAGATTCAAATCCATGCGAAACACATGATTTAGCTGCAAATCATTGCGATGTAGAAGGTTTAGCTTCAAAACAATAAGAGGTAGAAGGTTTAGCTTCAAATCAATAGAATGTAGAAGGTTTAGCTTCAAATCAATAGGAAACACATTATTTAGCTGCAAATCAGTGCGAAGTAGAAGGCTCGGGTTCAAATCAATGCGATTCAAATGGTTCATCTTCAAATACTTGTGAAAGACATGATTTAGCTTCAACTGCATGCGAATCATATGATTTAGCTTCAAATCAATGCGATGTAGTAGGTTCAGCTTCAAATCCATGCGGCACATATGATTTAGCTTCAAATGCTTGCGATATAAGTGATATAGTTTCAAATGGAGGCGAAACGAACGAGTTAGCTTCAAATCCATGCAAAACACATGATTTTTGCTGCCAATCAATGCGATGTAGAAGGTTTAGCTTCAAATCCATTCGATATAAGTGATATAGCTTCAAATGCAGGAGGAACAAGCAAGGTAGCTTCAATTCCATGCGAAACAAATGATTTAGCTTCAAATCAATGCGAAGTAGAAGGTTTAACTTCAAATCCATGCGTTACACAGGATTTAGCTTCAAATCAATGCGATGTAGTAGGTTCAACTTCAAATCCATGCGGCACATATGATTTAGCTTCAAATACTTGCGATATAAGTGATATAGTTTCAAATGGAGGCGATACGAACGAGTTGGCTTCAAATCCATGCGAAACACATGATTTAGCTGCAAATCTATGCGATGTAGAAGGTTTAGCTTCAAATCCATGCGATACACTAGATTTAGCTTCAAATCAATGCGATGTAGAAGGTTCTGCTTCAAATCCATACGACACATATGATTTAGCTTCAAATACTTGCGATATAAGTTATATAGCTTCAAAAGTAGGAGGAACAAACGTGGTAGCTTCAATTCCATGCGAAACAAATGATTTAGCATCAAATCAATGCGAAGTAGAAGGCGTAGCTTCAAATCCATGCGAAACAAATGGTTTAGCTACAAATACTTATGATATTCATTATTTAGCTACAACTGCATGCGAAACTGACGAGTTAGCTTCATATCCATGCGAAACACACAATTTATCTTCAAATCAATGCGATGTAGAAGGTGTAGCTTCAAATCAATAAGAGCTAGAAGGTTTAGCTCAAATCAATAGAATGTAGAAGGTTTAGGTACAAATCAATGCGATGTAGAAGGTTTAGCTTCAAATCCATACGAAACACATGATTTAACTTCAAATCAATTCGAAGGACAAGGCTTAGATTCAAATCCATGCGAAAGAAATGATTTAACTTCAAATCAATGCGAAGTAAAAGGCATAGCTTCAAATCCATGCGAAACAAATGGTTTAGCTACAAATACTTGTGATATACATTATGTAGCTACAACTGCATGCGAAACAAACGAGTTAGCTTCAAATCCATGCGAAACACATGATTCAGCTGCAAATCAATGCGATGTAGAAGGTTTAGATTCAAATCATGCGAAACACATGATTCAGCTGCAAATCAATGTGATGTAGAAGTTTTAGCTTCAAATCCATGCGGAACACATTATTTAGCTGCAAATCAGTGCGAAGTAGAAGGCTCGTGTTCAAATCAATGCGATTCAAATGGTTCATCTTCAAATACTTGTGAAAGACATGATTTAGCTTCAACTGCATGCGAAACACATGATTTAGCTTCAAATCAATGCGATGTAGCAGGTTTAGCTTCAAATCCATGCAAAACACGTGATTTAACTTCCAATTAATGCGAAGTAGAAGGCTTAGCTTCAAATCCATGCGAATCAATTGGTTTAGCTTCAAATAATTGTGATATACGTTATTTAGATTGAACTGCATGCGCAACGAACGAGTTAGCTTCAAATCCATGCGAAACACATGATTCAGCTGCAAATCAATGCGATGAAGAAGGTTACGTTCAAATCCATGCGAAACAAATGATATAGCTTCAAACACTTGGGGTGTAAGTGATATAGCTTCAAATGAAGACTCAGCAAAGGAGTTAGCTTCAAAATCCTCGCAATACACATGATTTAGCTTCAAATACTAGCGATATAAGTAATGTAGATTCAACTGCAGGCGAAACGAACGAGTTAGCTTCAAATCCATGCGAAACACATGATTTGCCTTCAAATCAATACGATGTAGGAGAATTATCTTCAAATCCATTCGAAACAATTGATTTAAATCAAATACTTGCGATATAAGTGATATAGCTTCAAATACTGTAGGAACAAACGAGGTAGCTTCAATTCCATGCGAGACACATGATTTAGCTTCAAATCAATGCGATGTAGAAGGTTTAGCTTCAAATCCATACGAAACACATGATTTAGCTTCAAATCAATTCGAAGGACAAGGCTTAGATTCAAATCCATGCGAAACACATGATTTAGCTGCAAATCATTGCGATGTAGAAGGTTTAGCTTCAAAACAATAAGAGGTAGAAGGTTTAGCTTCAAATCAATAGAATGTAGAAGGTTTAGCTTCAAATCAATAGGAAACACATTATTTAGCTGCAAATCAGTGCGAAGTAGAAGGCTCGGGTTCAAATCAATGCGATTCAAATGGTTCATCTTCAAATACTTGTGAAAGACATGATTTAGCTTCAACTGCATGCGAATCATATGATTTAGCTTCAAATCAATGCGATGTAGTAGGTTCAGCTTCAAATCCATGCGGCACATATGATTTAGCTTCAAATGCTTGCGATATAAGTGATATAGTTTCAAATGGAGGCGAAACGAACGAGTTAGCTTCAAATCCATGCAAAACACATGATTTTTGCTGCCAATCAATGCGATGTAGAAGGTTTAGCTTCAAATCCATTCGATATAAGTGATATAGCTTCAAATGCAGGAGGAACAAGCAAGGTAGCTTCAATTCCATGCGAAACAAATGATTTAGCTTCAAATCAATGCGAAGTAGAAGGTTTAACTTCAAATCCATGCGTTACACAGGATTTAGCTTCAAATCAATGCGATGTAGTAGGTTCAACTTCAAATCCATGCGGCACATATGATTTAGCTTCAAATACTTGCGATATAAGTGATATAGTTTCAAATGGAGGCGATACGAACGAGTTGGCTTCAAATCCATGCGAAACACATGATTTTTGCTGCCAATCAATGCGATGTAGAAGGTTTAGCTTCAAATCCATTCGATATAAGTGCAGGAGGAACAAGCAAGGTAGCTTCAATTCCATGCGAAACAAATGATTTAGCTTCAAATCAATGCGAAGTAGAAGGTTTAACTTCAAATCCATGCGATACACTAGATTTAGCTTCAAATCAATGCGATGTAGAAGGTTCTGCTTCAAATCCATACGACACATATGATTTAGCTTCAAATACTTGCGATATAAGTTATATAGCTTCAAAAGTAGGAGGAACAAACGTGGTAGCTTCAATTCCATGCGAAACAAATGATTTAGCATCAAATCAATGTGAAGTAGAAGGCGTAGCTTCAAATCCATGCGAAACAAATGGTTTAGCTACAAATACTTATGATATTCATTATTTAGCTACAACTGCATGCGAAACTAACGAGTTAGCTTCATATCCATGCGAAACACACAATTTATCTTCAAATCAATGCGATGTAGAAGGTGTAGCTTCAAATCAATAAGAGCTAGAAGGTTTAGCTCAAATCAATAGAATGTAGAAGGTTTAGGTACAAATCAATGCGATGTAGAAGGTTTAGCTTCAAATCCATACGAAACACATGATTTAACTTCAAATCAATTCGAAGGACAAGGCTTAGATTCAAATCCATGCGAAAGAAATGATTTAACTTCAAATCAATGCGAAGTAAAAGGCATAGCTTCAAATCCATGCGAAACAAATGGTTTAGCTACAAATACTTGTGATATACATTATGTAGCTACAACTGCATGCGAAACAAACGAGTTAGCTTCAAATCCATGCGAAACACATGATTCAGCTGCAAATCAATGCGATGTAGAAGGTTTAGATTCAAATCATGCGAAACACATGATTCAGCTGCAAATCAATGTGATGTAGAAGTTTTAGCTTCAAATCCATGCGGAACACATTATTTAGCTGCAAATCAGTGCGTAGTAGAAGGCTCGTGTTCAAATCAATGCGATTCAAATGGTTCATCTTCAAATACTTGTGAAAGACATGATTTAGCTTCAACTGCATGCGAAACACATGATTTAGCTTCAAATCAATGCGATGTAGCAGGTTTAGCTTCAAATCCATGCAAAACACGTGATTTAACTTCCAATTAATGCGAAGTAGAAGGCTTAGCTTCAAATCCATGCGAATCAATTGGTTTAGCTTCAAATAATTGTGATATACGTTATTTAGATTGAACTGCATGCGCAACGAACGAGTTAGCTTCAAATCCATGCGAAACACATGATTCAGCTGCAAATCAATGCGATGAAGAAGGTTACGTTCAAATCCATGCGAAACAAATGATATAGCTTCAAACACTTGGGGTGTAAGTGATATAGCTTCAAATGAAGACTCAGCAAAGGAGTTAGCTTCAAAATCCTCGCAATACACATGATTTAGCTTCAAATACTAGCGATATAAGTAATGTAGATTCAACTGCAGGCGAAACGAACGAGTTAGCTTCAAATCCATGCGAAACACATGATTTGCCTTCAAATCAATACGATGTAGGAGAATTATCTTCAAATCCATTCGAAACAATTGATTTAAATCAAATACTTGCGATATAAGTGATATAGCTTCAAATACTGTAGGAACAAACGAGGTAGCTTCAATTCCATGCGAGACACATGATTTAGCTTCAAATCAATGCGATGTAGAAGGTTTAGCTTCAAATCCATACGAAACACATGATTTAGCTTCAAATCAATTCGAAGGACAAGGCTTAGATTCAAATCCATGCGAAACACATGATTTAGCTGCAAATCATTGCGATGTAGAAGGTTTAGCTTCAAAACAATAAGAGGTAGAAGGTTTAGCTTCAAATCAATAGAATGTAGAAGGTTTAGCTTCAAATCAATAGGAAACACATTATTTAGCTGCAAATCAGTGCGAAGTAGAAGGCTCGGGTTCAAATCAATGCGATTCAAATGGTTCATCTTCAAATACTTGTGAAAGACATGATTTAGCTTCAACTGCATGCGAATCATATGATTTAGCTTCAAATCAATGCGATGTAGTAGGTTCAGCTTCAAATCCATGCGGCACATATGATTTAGCTTCAAATGCTTGCGATATAAGTGATATAGTTTCAAATGGAGGCGAAACGAACGAGTTAGCTTCAAATCCATGCAAAACACATGATTTTTGCTGCCAATCAATGCGATGTAGAAGGTTTAGCTTCAAATCCATTCGATATAAGTGATATAGCTTCAAATGCAGGAGGAACAAGCAAGGTAGCTTCAATTCCATGCGAAACAAATGATTTAGCTTCAAATCAATGCGAAGTAGAAGGTTTAACTTCAAATCCATGCGTTACACAGGATTTAGCTTCAAATCAATGCGATGTAGTAGGTTCAACTTCAAATCCATGCGGCACATATGATTTAGCTTCAAATACTTGCGATATAAGTGATATAGTTTCAAATGGAGGCGATACGAACGAGTTGGCTTCAAATCCATGCGAAACACATGATTTTTGCTGCCAATCAATGCGATGTAGAAGGTTTAGCTTCAAATCCATTCGATATAAGTGCAGGAGGAACAAGCAAGGTAGCTTCAATTCCATGCGAAACAAATGATTTAGCTTCAAATCAATGCGAAGTAGAAGGTTTAACTTCAAATCCATGCGATACACTAGATTTAGCTTCAAATCAATGCGATGTAGAAGGTTCTGCTTCAAATCCATACGACACATATGATTTAGCTTCAAATACTTGCGATATAAGTTATATAGCTTCAAAAGTAGGAGGAACAAACGTGGTAGCTTCAATTCCATGCGAAACAAATGATTTAGCATCAAATCAATGTGAAGTAGAAGGCGTAGCTTCAAATCCATGCGAAACAAATGGTTTAGCTACAAATACTTATGATATTCATTATTTAGCTACAACTGCATGCGAAACTAACGAGTTAGCTTCATATCCATGCGAAACACACAATTTATCTTCAAATCAATGCGATGTAGAAGGTGTAGCTTCAAATCAATAAGAGCTAGAAGGTTTAGCTCAAATCAAGAGAATGTAGAAGGTTTAGGTACAAATCAATGCGATGTAGAAGGTTTAGCTTCAAATCCATACGAAACACATGATTTAACTTCAAATCAATTCGAAGGACAAGGCTTAGATTCAAATCCATGCGAAAGAAATGATTTAACTTCAAATCAATGCGAAGTAAAAGGCATAGCTTCAAATCCATGCGAAACAAATGGTTTAGCTACAAATACTTGTGATATACATTATGTAGCTACAACTGCATGCGAAACAAACGAGTTAGCTTCAAATCCATGCGAAACACATGATTCAGCTGCAAATCAATGCGATGTAGAAGGTTTAGATTCAAATCATGCGAAACACATGATTCAGCTGCAAATCAATGTGATGTAGAAGTTTTAGCTTCAAATCCATGCGGAACACATTATTTAGCTGCAAATCAGTGCGTAGTAGAAGGCTCGTGTTCAAATCAATGCGATTCAAATGGTTCATCTTCAAATACTTGTGAAAGACATGATTTAGCTTCAACTGCATGCGAAACACATGATTTAGCTTCAAATCAATGCGATGTAGCAGGTTTAGCTTCAAATCCATGCAAAACACGTGATTTAACTTCCAATTAATGCGAAGTAGAAGGCTTAGCTTCAAATCCATGCGAATCAATTGGATTAGCTTCAAATAATTGTGATATACGTTATTTAGATTGAACTGCATGCGCAACGAACGAGTTAGCTTCAAATCCATGCGAAACACATGATTCAGCTGCAAATCAATGCGATGAAGAAGGTTACGTTCAAATCCATGCGAAACAAATGATATAGCTTCAAACACTTGGGGTGTAAGTGATATAGCTTCAAATGAAGACTCAGCAAAGGAGTTAGCTTCAAAATCCTCGCAATACACATGATTTAGCTTCAAATACTAGCGATATAAGTAATGTAGATTCAACTGCAGGCGAAACGAACGAGTTAGCTTCAAATCCATGCGAAACACATGATTTGCCTTCAAATCAATACGATGTAGGAGAATTATCTTCAAATCCATTCGAAACAATTGATTTAAATCAAATACTTGCGATATAAGTGATATAGCTTCAAATACTGTAGGAACAAACGAGGTAGCTTCAATTCCATGCGAGACACATGATTTAGCTTCAAATCAATGCGATGTAGAAGGTTTAGCTTCAAATCCATACGAAACACATGATTTAGCTTCAAATCAATTCGAAGGACAAGGCTTAGATTCAAATCCATGCGAAACACATGATTTAGCTGCAAATCATTGCGATGTAGAAGGTTTAGCTTCAAAACAATAAGAGGTAGAAGGTTTAGCTTCAAATCAATAGAATGTAGAAGGTTTAGCTTCAAATCAATAGGAAACACATTATTTAGCTGCAAATCAGTGCGAAGTAGAAGGCTCGGGTTCAAATCAATGCGATTCAAATGGTTCATCTTCAAATACTTGTGAAAGACATGATTTAGCTTCAACTGCATGCGAATCATATGATTTAGCTTCAAATCAATGCGATGTAGTAGGTTCAGCTTCAAATCCATGCGGCACATATGATTTAGCTTCAAATGCTTGCGATATAAGTGATATAGTTTCAAATGGAGGCGAAACGAACGAGTTAGCTTCAAATCCATGCAAAACACATGATTTTTGCTGCCAATCAATGCGATGTAGAAGGTTTAGCTTCAAATCCATTCGATATAAGTGATATAGCTTCAAATGCAGGAGGAACAAGCAAGGTAGCTTCAATTCCATGCGAAACAAATGATTTAGCTTCAAATCAATGCGAAGTAGAAGGTTTAACTTCAAATCCATGCGTTACACAGGATTTAGCTTCAAATCAATGCGATGTAGTAGGTTCAACTTCAAATCCATGCGGCACATATGATTTAGCTTCAAATACTTGCGATATAAGTGATATAGTTTCAAATGGAGGCGATACGAACGAGTTGGCTTCAAATCCATGCGAAACACATGATTTAGCTGCAAATCTATGCGATGTAGAAGGTTTAGCTTCAAATCCATGCGATACACTAGATTTAGCTTCAAATCAATGCGATGTAGAAGGTTCTGCTTCAAATCCATACGACACATATGATTTAGCTTCAAATACTTGCGATATAAGTTATATAGCTTCAAAAGTAGGAGGAACAAACGTGGTAGCTTCAATTCCATGCGAAACAAATGATTTAGCATCAAATCAATGCGAAGTAGAAGGCGTAGCTTCAAATCCATGCGAAACAAATGGTTTAGCTACAAATACTTATGATATTCATTATTTAGCTACAACTGCATGCGAAACTGACGAGTTAGCTTCATATCCATGCGAAACACACAATTTATCTTCAAATCAATGCGATGTAGAAGGTTTAGCTTCAAATCAATAAGAGCTAGAAGGTTTAGCTCAAATCAATAGAATGTAGAAGGTTTAGGTACAAATCAATGCGATGTAGAAGGTTTAGCTTCAAATTCATACGAAACACATGATTTAACTTCAAATCAATTCGAAGGACAAGGCTTAGATTCAAATCCATGCGAAAGAAATGATTTAACTTCAAATCAATGCGAAGTAAAAGGCATAGCTTCAAATCCATGCGAAACAAATGGTTTAGCTACAAATACTTGTGATATACATTATGTAGCTACAACTGCATGCGGAACAAACGAGTTAGCTTCAAATCCATGCGAAACACATGATTTAGCTGCAAATCATTGCGATGTAGAAGGTTTAGCTTCAAAACAATAAGAGGTAGAAGGTTTAGCTTCAAATCAATAGAATGTAGAAGGTTTAGCTTCAAATCAATGCGAAACACATTATTTAGCTGCAAATCAGTGCGAAGTAGAAGGCTCGGGTTCAAATCAATGCGATTCAAATTGTTCATCTTCAAATACTTGTGAAAGACATGATTTAGCTTCAACTGCATGCGAATCATATGATTTAGCTTCAAATCAATGCGATGTAGTAGGTTCAGCTTCAAATCCATGCGGCACATATGATTTAGCTTCAAATGCTTGCGATATAAGTGATATAGTTTCAAATGGAGGCGAAACGAACGAGTTAGCTTCAAATCCATGCAAAACACATGATTTTTGCTGCCAATCAATGCGATGTAGAAGGTTTAGCTTCAAATCCATTCGATATAAGTGCAGGAGGAACAAGCAAGGTAGCTTCAATTCCATGCGAAACAAATGATTTAGCTTCAAATCAATGCGAAGTAGATGGTTTAACTTCAAATCCATGCGATACACTAGATTTAGCTTCAAATCAATGCGATGTAGAAGGTTCTGCTTCAAATCCATACGACACATATGATTTAGCTTCAAATACTTGCGATATAAGTTATATAGCTTCAAAAGTAGGAGGAACAAACGTGGTAGCTTCAATTCCATGCGAAACAAATGATTTAGCATCAAATCAATGTGAAGTAGAAGGCGTAGCTTCAAATCCATGCGAAACAAATGGTTTAGCTACAAATACTTATGATATTCATTATTTAGCTACAACTGCATGCGAAACTAACGAGTTAGCTTCATATCCATGCGAAACACACAATTTATCTTCAAATCAATGCGATGTAGAAGGTGTAGCTTCAAATCAATAAGAGCTAGAAGGTTTAGCTCAAATCAATAGAATGTAGAAGGTTTAGGTACAAATCAATGCGATGTAGAAGGTTTAGCTTCAAATCCATACGAAACACATGATTTAACTTCAAATCAATTCGAAGGACAAGGCTTAGATTCAAATCCATGCGAAAGAAATGATTTAACTTCAAATCAATGCGAAGTAAAAGGCATAGCTTCAAATCCATGCGAAACAAATGGTTTAGCTACAAATACTTGTGATATACATTATGTAGCTACAACTGCATGCGAAACTGACGAGTTAGCTTCATATCCATGCGAAACACACAATTTATCTTCAAATCAATGCGATGTAGAAGGTTTAGCTTCAAATCAATAAGAGCTAGAAGGTTTAGCTCAAATCAATAGAATGTAGAAGGTTTAGGTACAAATCAATGCGATGTAGAAGGTTTAGCTTCAAATTCATACGAAACACATGATTTAACTTCAAATCAATTCGAAGGACAAGGCTTAGATTCAAATCCATGCGAAAGAAATGATTTAACTTCAAATCAATGCGAAGTAAAAGGCATAGCTTCAAATCCATGCGAAACAAATGGTTTAGCTACAAATACTTGTGATATACATTATGTAGCTACAACTGCATGCGGAACAAACGAGTTAGCTTCAAATCCATGCGAAACACATGATTTAGCTGCAAATCATTGCGATGTAGAAGGTTTAGCTTCAAAACAATAAGAGGTAGAAGGTTTAGCTTCAAATCAATAGAATGTAGAAGGTTTAGCTTCAAATCAATGCGAAACACATTATTTAGCTGCAAATCAGTGCGAAGTAGAAGGCTCGGGTTCAAATCAATGCGATTCAAATTGTTCATCTTCAAATACTTGTGAAAGACATGATTTAGCTTCAACTGCATGCGAATCATATGATTTAGCTTCAAATCAATGCGATGTAGTAGGTTCAGCTTCAAATCCATGCGGCACATATGATTTAGCTTCAAATGCTTGCGATATAAGTGATATAGTTTCAAATGGAGGCGAAACGAACGAGTTAGCTTCAAATCCATGCAAAACACATGATTTTTGCTGCCAATCAATGCGATGTAGAAGGTTTAGCTTCAAATCCATTCGATATAAGTGCAGGAGGAACAAGCAAGGTAGCTTCAATTCCATGCGAAACAAATGATTTAGCTTCAAATCAATGCGAAGTAGATGGTTTAACTTCAAATCCATGCGATACACTAGATTTAGCTTCAAATCAATGCGATGTAGAAGGTTCTGCTTCAAATCCATACGACACATATGATTTAGCTTCAAATACTTGCGATATAAGTTATATAGCTTCAAAAGTAGGAGGAACAAACGTGGTAGCTTCAATTCCATGCGAAACAAATGATTTAGCATCAAATCAATGTGAAGTAGAAGGCGTAGCTTCAAATCCATGCGAAACAAATGGTTTAGCTACAAATACTTATGATATTCATTATTTAGCTACAACTGCATGCGAAACTAACGAGTTAGCTTCATATCCATGCGAAACACACAATTTATCTTCAAATCAATGCGATGTAGAAGGTGTAGCTTCAAATCAATAAGAGCTAGAAGGTTTAGCTCAAATCAATAGAATGTAGAAGGTTTAGGTACAAATCAATGCGATGTAGAAGGTTTAGCTTCAAATCCATACGAAACACATGATTTAACTTCAAATCAATTCGAAGGACAAGGCTTAGATTCAAATCCATGCGAAAGAAATGATTTAACTTCAAATCAATGCGAAGTAAAAGGCATAGCTTCAAATCCATGCGAAACAAATGGTTTAGCTACAAATACTTGTGATATACATTATGTAGCTACAACTGCATGCGAAACAAACGAGTTAGCTTCAAATCCATGCGAAACACATGATTCAGCTGCAAATCAATGCGATGTAGAAGGTTTAGATTCAAATCATGCGAAACACATGATTCAGCTGCAAATCAATGTGATGTAGAAGTTTTAGCTTCAAATCCATGCGGAACACATTATTTAGCTGCAAATCAGTGCGAAGTAGAAGGCTCGTGTTCAAATCAATGCGATTCAAATGGTTCATCTTCAAATACTTGTGAAAGACATGATTTAGCTTCAACTGCATGCGAAACACATGATTTAGCTTCAAATCAATGCGATGTAGCAGGTTTAGCTTCAAATCCATGCAAAACACGTGATTTAACTTCCAATTAATGCGAAGTAGAAGGCTTAGCTTCAAATCCATGCGAATCAATTGGTTTAGCTTCAAATAATTGTGATATACGTTATTTAGATTGAACTGCATGCGCAACGAACGAGTTAGCTTCAAATCCATGCGAAACACATGATTCAGCTGCAAATCAATGCGATGAAGAAGGTTACGTTCAAATCCATGCGAAACAAATGATATAGCTTCAAACACTTGGGGTGTAAGTGATATAGCTTCAAATGAAGACTCAGCAAAGGAGTTAGCTTCAAAATCCTCGCAATACACATGATTTAGCTTCAAATACTAGCGATATAAGTAATGTAGATTCAACTGCAGGCGAAACGAACGAGTTAGCTTCAAATCCATGCGAAACACATGATTTGCCTTCAAATCAATACGATGTAGGAGAATTATCTTCAAATCCATTCGAAACAATTGATTTAAATCAAATACTTGCGATATAAGTGATATAGCTTCAAATACTGTAGGAACAAACGAGGTAGCTTCAATTCCATGCGAGACACATGATTTAGCTTCAAATCAATGCGATGTAGAAGGTTTAGCTTCAAATCCATACGAAACACATGATTTAGCTTCAAATCAATTCGAAGGACAAGGCTTAGATTCAAATCCATGCGAAACAAGTGATTTAGCTTCAAATGAAAGCGAAGTAGATGGCTTAGCTTCAAATCCATGCGAAACACACGATTTGTCTTCAAATCAATGCGATGTAGAAGGTTTAGCTTCAAATCCATGCGATACAAAAGATTTAGCTTCAAATTAATGCGATGTAGTAGGTTCAGCTTCAAATCCATGCGGCATATATGATTAAGATTCAAATACTTGCGATATAAGTGATATAGCTTCAAAAGCTGTAGGAACAAGCGAGGTAGCTTCAATTCCATGCGAAACAAATGATTTAGCTTCAAATCAATGCGTAGTAGAAGGCGTAGCTTCAAATCCATGTGGAACAAATGGTTTATCTTCAAATGAATGCGATGTAGAAGGTTTAGCTTCAAATCCGTGCGATACACAAGATTTAGCTTCAAATCAATGCGATGTAGTAGGTTCAGCTTCAAATCCATGCAGCACATATGATTTAGCTTCAAATACTTGCGATATAAGTGATATAGTTTCAAATGGAGGCGAAACGAACGAGTTAGCTTCAAATCCATGCGAAACACGTGATTTAGCTGCAAATCAATGCGATGTAGAAGGTTTAGCTTCAAATCCATGCGAAACAAATGGTTTAGCTACAAATACTTGTGATATACATTATTTAGCTACAACTGCATGCGAAACAAACGAGTTACCATCAAATCCATACGAAACACATGATTAAGCTTCAAATCAATGCGATGTAAGATGGTTTGCTTCAAATCCATGCGATACACAAGATTTAGCTTCAAATCAATGCGATGTAGTAGGTTTAGCTTCAAATAAGTGCGATACACAAGATTTAGCTTCTAATCAATGCGATGTAATAGGTTCAGCTACAAATCCATGCGGCACATATGATTTAGCTTCAAATACTTGCGATATAAGTGATATAGTTTCAAATGGAGGCGAAACGAACGAGTTAGCTTTAAATCCATGCGAAACACATGATTTAGCTGCAAATCAATGCGATGTAGAAGGTTTAGCTTCAAATCCATGCGATACACTAGATTTAGCTTCAAATCAATGCGATGTAGAAAGCTTAGCTTCAAATCCATGCGAATCAAATGGTTTAGCTTCAAATACTTGTGATATACGTTATTTAGATTGAACTGCATGCGCAACGAACGAGTTAGCTTCAAATCCATGCGAAACACATGATTTAGCTGCAAATCAATGCGATGAAGAAGGTTTAGCTTCAAATCCATGCGAAACAAATGATATAGCTTCAAACACTTGGGGTGTAAGTGATATAGCTTCAAATGAAGACTAATCAAAGGAGTTAGCTTCAAAATCCTCGCGATACACATGATTTAGCTTCAAATACTACCGATATAAGTAATGTAGATTCAACTGCTGGCGAAACGAACGAGTTAGCTTCAAATCCATTCGAAACTCATGATTTAGCAGCAAATCAATGTAATGTAGAAGGTTTAGCTTCAAATCCATGCGACACACAAGATTTAGCTTCAAATCAATGTGATGTAGTAGGTTCAGCTTCAAATCCATGCGATATAAGTGATATAGCTTCAAAAGTAGGGGGAACAAACGAGGTAGCTTCAAATCCATGCGAAACAAATGGTTTAGCTACAAATACTTGTGATATAAATTATTTAGCTACAACTGCATGCAAAACTAACGAGTTAGCTTCAAATCTATGCGAAACACACGAATTATCTTCAAATCAATGCGATGAAGAAGGTTTAGCTTCAAATCCATGCGAAACAAATGATATAGCTTCAAACACTTGGGGTGTAAGTGATATAGCTTCAAATGAAGACCAATCAAAGGAGTTAGCTTCAAAATCCTCGCGATACAAATGATTTAGCTTCAAATACTAGCGATATAAGTAATGTAGATTCAACTGCAGGCGAAACGAACGAGTTAGCTTCAAATCCATGCGAAACACATGATTTAGCTGCAAATCATTGCGATGTAGAAGGTTTAGCTTCAAAACAATAAGAGGTAGAAGGTTTAGCTTCAAATCAATAGAATGTAGAAGGTTTAGCTTCCAATCAATGCGATGTTAAGGTTTAGCTTCAAATCCATACGAAACACATGATTTAGCTTCAAATCAATTCGAAGGACAAGGCTTAGATTCAAATCCATGCGAAACAAATGATTTAGCTTTAAATCAATGCGATGTAGAAGGTTTAGCTTCAAATCCATGCGATACACAAGATTTAGCTTCAAATCAAAGCGATGTAGTAGGTTCAGCTTCAAATCCATGCGGCACATATGATTTAGCTTCAAATACTTGCGATATAAGTGACATAGTTTCAAATGGAGGCGAAACGAACGAGTTAGCTTCAAATCCATGCGAGACACATGACTTAGCTTCAAATCAATGCGATGTAGAAGGTTTAGCTTCAAATCCACGCGAAACATATGATTTAGCTTCAAACACTTGGGGTATAAGTGATATAGCTTCAAATGCAGACTAATCAAACGAGTTAGAATCAAAATCCACGCGATACACATGATTTAGCTTCAAATACTTGCGATATAAGTGATGTAGAATCAACTGCAGGCGAAACGAACGAGTTGGCTTCAAATCCATGCGAAACACATGATTTAGCTGCAAATCTATGCGATGTAGAAGGTTTAGCTTCAAATCCATGCGATACACTAGATTTAGCTTCAAATCAATGCGATGTAGAAGGTTCTGCTTCAAATCCATACGACACATATGATTTAGCTTCAAATACTTGCGATATAAGTTATATAGCTTCAAAAGTAGGAGGAACAAACGTGGTAGCTTCAATTCCATGCGAAACAAATGATTTAGCATCAAATCAATGCGAAGTAGAAGGCGTAGCTTCAAATCCATGCGAAACAAATGGTTTAGCTACAAATACTTATGATATTCATTATTTAGCTACAACTGCATGCGAAACTGACGAGTTAGCTTCATATCCATGCGAAACACACAATTTATCTTCAAATCAATGCGATGTAGAAGGTTTAGCTTCAAATCAATAAGAGCTAGAAGGTTTAGCTCAAATCAATAGAATGTAGAAGGTTTAGGTACAAATCAATGCGATGTAGAAGGTTTAGCTTCAAATTCATACGAAACACATGATTTAACTTCAAATCAATTCGAAGGACAAGGCTTAGATTCAAATCCATGCGAAAGAAATGATTTAACTTCAAATCAATGCGAAGTAAAAGGCATAGCTTCAAATCCATGCGAAACAAATGGTTTAGCTACAAATACTTGTGATATACATTATGTAGCTACAACTGCATGCGGAACAAACGAGTTAGCTTCAAATCCATGCGAAACACATGATTTAGCTGCAAATCATTGCGATGTAGAAGGTTTAGCTTCAAAACAATAAGAGGTAGAAGGTTTAGCTTCAAATCAATAGAATGTAGAAGGTTTAGCTTCAAATCAATGCGAAACACATTATTTAGCTGCAAATCAGTGCGAAGTAGAAGGCTCGGGTTCAAATCAATGCGATTCAAATTGTTCATCTTCAAATACTTGTGAAAGACATGATTTAGCTTCAACTGCATGCGAATCATATGATTTAGCTTCAAATCAATGCGATGTAGTAGGTTCAGCTTCAAATCCATGCGGCACATATGATTTAGCTTCAAATGCTTGCGATATAAGTGATATAGTTTCAAATGGAGGCGAAACGAACGAGTTAGCTTCAAATCCATGCAAAACACATGATTTTTGCTGCCAATCAATGCGATGTAGAAGGTTTAGCTTCAAATCCATTCGATATAAGTGATATAGCTTCAAATGCAGGAGGAACAAGCAAGGTAGCTTCAATTCCATGCGAAACAAATGATTTAGTTTCAAATCAATGCGAAGTAGAAGGTTTAACTTCAAATCCATGCGTTACACAGGATTTAGCTTCAAATCAATGCGATGTAGTAGGTTCAACTTCAAATCCATGCGGCACATATGATTTAGCTTCAAATACTTGCGATATAAGTGATATAGTTTCAAATGGAGGCGATACGAACGAGTTGGCTTCAAATCCATGCGAAACACATGATTTAGCTGCAAATCTATGCGATGTAGAAGGTTTAGCTTCAAATCCATGCGATACACTAGATTTAGCTTCAAATCAATGCGTTGTAGAAGGTTCTGCTTCAAATCCATACGACACATATGATTTAGCTTCAAATACTTGCGATATAAGTTATATAGCTTCAAAAGTAGGAGGAACAAACGTGGTAGCTTCAATTCCATGCGAAACAAATGATTTAGCATCAAATCAATGCGAAGTAGAAGGCGTAGCTTCAAATCCATGCGAAACAAATGGTTTAGCTACAAATACTTATGATATTCATTATTTAGCTACAACTGCATGCGAAACTGACGAGTTAGCTTCATATCCATGCGAAACACACAATTTATCTTCAAATCAATGCGATGTAGAAGGTTTAGCTTCAAATCAATAAGAGCTAGAAGGTTTAGCTCAAATCAATAGAATGTAGAAGGTTTAGGTACAAATCAATGCGATGTAGAAGGTTTAGCTTCAAATCCATACGAAACACATGATTTAACTTCAAATCAATTCGAAGGACAAGGCTTAGATTCAAATCCATGCGAAAGAAATGATTTAACTTCAAATCAATGCGAAGTAAAAGGCATAGCTTCAAATCCATGCGAAACAAATGGTTTAGCTACAAATACTTGTGATATACATTATGTAGCTACAACTGCATGCGAAACAAACGAGTTAGCTTCAAATCCATGCGAAACACATGATTCAGCTGCAAATCAATGCGATGTAGAAGGTTTAGATTCAAATCATGCGAAACACATGATTCAGCTGCAAATCAATGTGATGTAGAAGTTTTAGCTTCAAATCCATGCGGAACACATTATTTAGCTGCAAATCAGTGCGAAGTAGAAGGCTCGTGTTCAAATCAATGCGATTCAAATGGTTCATCTTCAAATACTTGTGAAAGACATGATTTAGCTTCAACTGCATGCGAAACACATGATTTAGCTTCAAATCAATGCGATGTAGCAGGTTTAGCTTCAAATCCATGCAAAACACGTGATTTAACTTCCAATTAATGCGAAGTAGAAGGCTTAGCTTCAAATCCATGCGAATCAATTGGTTTAGCTTCAAATAATTGTGATATACGTTATTTAGATTGAACTGCATGCGCAACGAACGAGTTAGCTTCAAATCCATGCGAAACACATGATTCAGCTGCAAATCAATGCGATGAAGAAGGTTACGTTCAAATCCATGCGAAACAAATGATATAGCTTCAAACACTTGGGGTGTAAGTGATATAGCTTCAAATGAAGACTCAGCAAAGGAGTTAGCTTCAAAATCCTCGCAATACACATGATTTAGCTTCAAATACTAGCGATATAAGTAATGTAGATTCAACTGCAGGCGAAACGAACGAGTTAGCTTCAAATCCATGCGAAACACATGATTTGCCTTCAAATCAATACGATGTAGGAGAATTATCTTCAAATCCATTCGAAACAATTGATTTAAATCAAATACTTGCGATATAAGTGATATAGCTTCAAATACTGTAGGAACAAACGAGGTAGCTTCAATTCCATGCGAGACACATGATTTAGCTTCAAATCAATGCGATGTAGAAGGTTTAGCTTCAAATCCATACGAAACACATGATTTAGCTTCAAATCAATTCGAAGGACAAGGCTTAGATTCAAATCCATGCGAAACAAGTGATTTAGCTTCAAATGAAAGCGAAGTAGATGGCTTAGCTTCAAATCCATGCGAAACACACGATTTGTCTTCAAATCAATGCGATGTAGAAGGTTTAGCTTCAAATCCATGCGATACAAAAGATTTAGCTTCAAATTAATGCGATGTAGTAGGTTCAGCTTCAAATCCATGCGGCATATATGATTAAGATTCAAATACTTGCGATATAAGTGATATAGCTTCAAAAGCTGTAGGAACAAGCGAGGTAGCTTCAATTCCATGCGAAACAAATGATTTAGCTTCAAATCAATGCGTAGTAGAAGGCGTAGCTTCAAATCCATGTGGAACAAATGGTTTATCTTCAAATGAATGCGATGTAGAAGGTGTAGCTTCAAATCCGTGCGATACACAAGATTTAGCTTCAAATCAATGCGATGTAGTAGGTTCAGCTTCAAATCCATGCAGCACATATGATTTAGCTTCAAATACTTGCGATATAAGTGATATAGTTTCAAATGGAGGCGAAACGAACGAGTTAGCTTCAAATCCATGCGAAACACGTGATTTAGCTGCAAATCAATGCGATGTAGAAGGTTTAGCTTCAAATCCATGCGAAACAAATGGTTTAGCTACAAATACTTGTGATATACATTATTTAGCTACAACTGCATGCGAAACAAACGAGTTACCATCAAATCCATACGAAACACATGATTAAGCTTCAAATCAATGCGATGTAAGATGGTTTGCTTCAAATCCATGCGATACACAAGATTTAGCTTCAAATCAATGCGATGTAGTAGGTTTAGCTTCAAATAAGTGCGATACACAAGATTTAGCTTCTAATCAATGCGATGTAATAGGTTCAGCTACAAATCCATGCGGCACATATGATTTAGCTTCAAATACTTGCGATATAAGTGATATAGTTTCAAATGGAGGCGAAACGAACGAGTTAGCTTTAAATCCATGCGAAACACATGATTTAGCTGCAAATCAATGCGATGTAGAAGG
The DNA here is from genome assembly GCF_051020955.1 of Megalopta genalis. NCBI lineage: Eukaryota > Metazoa > Arthropoda > Insecta > Hymenoptera > Halictidae > Megalopta > Megalopta genalis. The sequence continues at coordinate 26,515 of NW_027476349.1, forward strand.
TTTAGCTTCAAATCCATGCGATACACTAGATTTAGCTTCAAATCAATGCGATGTAGAAAGCTTAGCTTCAAATCCATGCGAATCAAATGGTTTAGCTTCAAATACTTGTGATATACGTTATTTAGATTGAACTGCATGCGCAACGAACGAGTTAGCTTCAAATCCATGCGAAACACATGATTTAGCTGCAAATCAATGCGATGAAGAAGGTTTAGCTTCAAATCCATGCGAAACAAATGATATAGCTTCAAACACTTGGGGTGTAAGTGATATAGCTTCAAATGAAGACTAATCAAAGGAGTTAGCTTCAAAATCCTCGCGATACACATGATTTAGCTTCAAATACTACCGATATAAGTAATGTAGATTCAACTGCTGGCGAAACGAACGAGTTAGCTTCAAATCCATTCGAAACTCATGATTTAGCAGCAAATCAATGTGATGTAGAAGGTTTAGCTTCAAATCCATGCGACACACAAGATTTAGCTTCAAATCAATGCGATGTAGTAGGTTCAGCTTCAAATCCATGCGATATAAGTGATATAGCTTCAAAAGTAGGGGGAACAAACGAGGTAGCTTCAAATCCATGCGAAACAAATGGTTTAGCTACAAATACTTGTGATATAAATTATTTAGCTACAACTGCATGCAAAACTAACGAGTTAGCTTCAAATCTATGCGAAACACACGAATTATCTTCAAATCAATGCGATGAAGAAGGTTTAGCTTCAAATCCATGCGAAACAAATGATATAGCTTCAAACACGTGGGGTGTACGTGATATAGCTTCAAATGAAGACCAATCAAAGGAGTTAGCTTCAAAATCCTCGCGATACAAATGATTTAGCTTCAAATACTAGCGATATAAGTAATGTAGATTCAACTGCAGGCGAAACGAACGAGTTAGCTTCAAATCCATGCGAAACACATGATTTAGCTGCAAATCATTGCGATGTAGAAGGTTTAGCTTCAAAACAATAAGAGGTAGAAGGTTTAGCTTCAAATCAATAGAATGTAGAAGGTTTAGCTTCAAATCAATGCGATGTTAAGGTTTAGCTTCAAATCCATACGAAACACATGATTTAGCTTCAAATACTTGCGATATAAGTGATCTAGCTTCAAATACAGGCGAATCGAACGAGTTAGCTTCAAATCCATGCGAAACACATGATTCAACTGCAAATCAATGCGATGTAGAAGGTTCAGCTTCAAATCCATGCGTAACACATGATTCAGCTGCAAATCAATGCGATGTAGAAGGTTTAGCTTCAAATCCATGCGAAACAAATGATATAGCTTCAAACACTTGGGGTGTAAGTGATATAGCTTCAAATGAAGACTAATCAAAGGAGTTAGCTTCAAAATCCTCGCGATACACATGATTTAGCTTCAAATACTAGCGATATAAGGAATGTAGATTCAACTGCAGGCGAAACGAACGAGTTAGCTTCAAATCCATGCGAAACACATGATTTAGCTGCAAATCATTGAGATGTAGAAGGTTTAGCTTCAAAACAATAAGAGGTAGAAGGTTTAGCTTCAAATCAATAGAATGTAGAAGGTTTAGCTTCCAATCAATGCGATGTTAAGGTTTAGCTTCAAATCCATACGAAACACATGATTTAGCTTCAAATCAATTCGAAGGACAAGGCTTAGATTCAAATCCATGCGAAACAAATGATTTAGCTTTAAATCAATGCGATGTAGAAGGTTTAGCTTCAAATCCATGCGATACACAAGATTTAGCTTCAAATCAAAGCGATGTAGTAGGTTCAGCTTCAAATCCATGCGGCACATATGATTTAGCTTCAAATACTTGCGATATAAGTGACATAGTTTCAAATGGAGGCGAAACGAACGAGTTAGCTTCAAATCCATGCGAGACACATGACTTAGCTTCAAATCAATGCGATGTAGAAGGTTTAGCTTCAAATCCACGCGAAACATATGATTTAGCTTCAAACACTTGGGGTATAAGTGATATAGCTTCAAATGCAGACTAATCAAACGAGTTAGAATCAAAATCCACGCGATACACATGATTTAGCTTCAAATACTTGCGATATAAGTGATGTAGAATCAACTGCAGGCGAAACGAACGAGTTAGCTTTAAATCCATTCAAAACTCATGATTTAGCAGCAAATCAATGTGATGTAGAAGGTTTAGTTTCAAATCCATGCGATACACAAGATTTAGCTTCAAATCAATGCGATGTAGTAGGCTCAGCTTCAAATCCATGCGATATAAGTGATATAGCTTAAAAAGCAGGAGGAACAAACGAGGTAGCTTCAATTCCATGCGAAACAAATGATTTAGCTTTAAATCAATGCGTAGTAGAAGGCATAGCTTCATATCCATTTGAAACAAATGGTTTATCTTCAAATCAATGCGATGTAGAAGGTTTAGCTTCAAATCCATGCGATACACAAGATTTAGCTTCAAATCAATGCGATGTAGTAGGTTTAGATTCAAATCCATGCAAAACACGTGACTTAACTTCCAATTAATGCGAAGTAGAAGGCTTAGCTTCAAATCCATGCGAATCAAATGGTTTAGCTTCAAATACTTGTGATATACGTTATTTAGATTGAACTGCATGCGCAACGAACGAGTTAGCTTCAAATCCATGCGAAACACATGATTTAACTGCAAATCAATGCGATGAAGAAGGTTTAGCTTCAAATCCATGCGAAACAAATGATATAGCTTCAAACACTTGGGGTGTAAGTGATATAGCTTCAAATGAAGACTAATCAAACGAGTTAGCTTCAAAATCCACGCGATACACATGATTTAGCTTCAAATACTAGCGATATAAGTAATGTAGATTCAACTGCAGGCGAAACGAACGAGTTAGCTTCATATCCATGCGAAACACATGATTTAGCTGCAAATCATTGCGATGTAGAAGGTTTATCTTCAAAACAATAAGAGGTAGAAGGTTTAGCTTCAAATCAATAGAATGTAGAAGATTTAGCTTCAAATCAATGCGATGTAGAAGGTTTAGCTTCAAATCCATACGAAACATTTGATTTAGCTTCAAATCAATTCGAAGGACAAGGCTTAGATTCAAATCCATGCGAAACAAATGATTTAGCTTCAAATCAATGCGATGTAGAACGTTTAGCTTCAAATCCATGCGATGTAGATGGTTTGCTTCAAATTCATGCGACACACAAGATTTAGCTTCTAATCAATGCGATGTAGTAGGTTCAGCTACAAATCCATGCGATATAAGTGATATAGCTTCAAAAGTAGGGGGAACAAACGAGGTAGCTTCAAATCCATGCGAAACAAATGGTTTAGCTACAAATACTTGTGATATAAATTATTTAGATACAACTGCATGCGAAACTAACGAGTTAGCTTCAAATCCATGCAAAACACATGATTTAGCTTCAAATCAATGCGATGTAGAAGGTTTAGCTTCAAATCCATGCGAAACACATGATTCAGCTGCAAATCAATGCGATGTAGAAGGTTTAGCTTCAAATCCACGCGAAACATATGATTTAGCTTCAAACACTTGGGGTATAAGTGATATAGCTTCAAATGCATACTAATCAAACGAGTTAGCTTCAAAATCCACGCGATACACATGATTTAGCTTCAAATACTTGCGATATAAGTGATGTAGAATCAACTGCAGGCGAAACGAACGAGTTAGCTTCAAATCCATTCAAAACTCATGATTTAGCAGCAAATCAATGTGATGTAGAAGGTTTAGTTTCAAATCCATGCGATACACAAGATTTAGCTTCAAATCAATACGATGTAGTTGGCTCAGCTTCAAATCCATGCGATATAAGTGATATAGCTTCATAAGCAGGAGGAACAAACGAGATAGCTTCAATTCCATGCGAAACAAATGATTTAGCTTCAAATCAATGCGCAGTAGAAGGCGTAGCTTCAAATCCATGTGAAACAAATGGTTTAGGTTCAAATCAATGCGATGTAGAAGGTTTAGCTTCAAATCCGTGCGATACACATGATTTAGCTGCAAATCAATGCGATATAGAAGGTTTAGCTTCAAATCCACGCGATGCACTAGATTTAGCTGCAAATCATTGCTATGTAGAAGGATTAGCTTCAAAACAATAAGAGATAGAAGGTTTAGCTTCAAATCAATAGAATGTAGAAGATTTAGCTTCAAATCAATGCGATGTAGAAAGTTTAGCTTCAAATCCATACGAAACACTTGATTTAGCTTCAAATCAATTCGAAGGACAAGGCTTAGATTCAAATCCATGCGAAACAAATGATTTAGCTTCAAATCAATGCGATGTAGAAGGTTTAGCTTCAAATCCATGCGATACACAAGATTTAGCTTCAAATCAATGCGATGTAGTAGGTTCAGCTTCAAATCCATGCGGCACATATGATTTAGCTTCAAATACTTGGGGTATAAGTGATATAGCTTCAAATGCTGACTAATCGAACGAGTTAGCTTCAAAATCTAAGCGATACACATGATTTAGCTTCAAATCAATGTGATGTAGAAGGCTTAGCTTCAAATCCATGCGATACACATGATTAAGCTTCAAATAAATGCGATGTAGATGGTTTGCTTCAAATTCATGCGACACACAAGATTTAGCTTCAAATCAATGCGATGTAGTAGGTTCAGCTTCAAATCCATGCGATATAAGTGATATAGCTTCAAAAGTAGGGGGAACAAACGAGGTAGCTTCAAATCCATGCGAAACAAATGGTTTAGCTACAAATACTTGTGATATAAATTATTTAGCTACAACTGCATGCGAAACTAACGAGTTAGCTTCAAATCTATGCGAAACACACGATTTATCTTCAAATCAATGCGATGTAGAAGGTTTAGCTTCAAATCCATGCAAAACACGTGATTTAACTTCCAATAAATGCGAAGTAGAAGGCTTAGCATCAAATCCATGCGAATCAAATGGTTTAGCTTCAAATACTTGTGATATACGTTATTTAGATTTAACTGCATGCGCAACGAACGAGTTAGCTTCAAATCAATGCGAAACACATGATTTAGCTGCAAATCATTGCGATGTAGAAGGTTTAGCTTCAAAACAATAAGAGGTAGAAGGTTTAGCTTCAAATCAATAGAATGTAGAAGGTTTAGCTTCAAATCAATGCGATGTTAAGGTTTAGCTTCAAATCCATACGAAACACATGATCTAGCTTCAAATCAATTCGAAGGACAAGGCTGAGATTCAAATCCATTCGAAACAAGTGATTTAGCTTCAAATCAATGCGATGTAGAAGGTTTAGCCTCAAATCCATTCGATACACAAGATTTAGCTTCAAATCAATGCGATGTAGTAGGTTCAGCTTCAAATCCATGCGGCACATATGATTTAGCTTCAAATACTTGCGATATAAGTGACATAGTTTCAAATGGTGGCGAAACGAACAAGTTAGCTTCAAAACAATAAGAGGTAGAAGGTTTAGCTTCAAATCAATAGAATGTAGAAGATTTAGCTTCAAATCAATGCGATGTAGAAAGTTTAGCTTCAAATCCATACTGTTGCGCACGGCACAAAATTAAAGCGCCGGAATTCGGGAGGAGACGACACGCGATTTATTGATTTGGACTCCACAGTCCTTTGATTTACAAGCTTTTGGAGCACGGCTCCGTTCGGCGTATGCAGTGTAGCACGGCTACGACAGAAGTATAACAATTGAAGCACGGCTTCGTATAGGCGCAAGGGGCGCTAAATTAAACTTGTCTGTAAGCGATAACGATACTTGGAGAATCTCGCCGTTATCACATTTGCGGCAGTATATATAGACACCTGGCCGATGCTCAAGGTGACGCATCGTCAGGTGTCGAAAGCCGGTCATTGCCTCCTAAGGCAAAAACGCTGCATGTATACATTAGGCCGAGGCGAGCGTTTGACGGTCGGGCCAACGCACGTCGATCGTGTTATTGTCTTGCCGCCTCGCCGTTTATTCGACAAAAACGGCGAGACGGCGTACATCGAAAGTCGAGCGTGCGTTGACCCGCGGTCCGCGATTCGGCCGAAACATACCGCCCGCCTCAGCTCCGCTGATCTTATTGATTAAATGGCGAGCACGCTCCGCCCGCCATGTACGCTCGCCTTCCCTCGCTACTGCTCCGGTCCTGAGGAGGGTCCAGCGGGCATGTCCACCGGCAAGCGCACGAGCTGCGTGATCGTCCGAGTGTAACATCCGCCGGCGGTGCGAATGGTTACGACTCGAACTCGGCCGTCCTCACCGGGGTGCAGCGTCTGCACGCGTGCGAGACGCCAACACGCCGGTGGGCAATTCGCGTCGCGAAGAACCACGAGATCTCCCACCTGCAGGTTCCTGTCGGCACGCCACCATTTGCTGCGCTCCTGCAGCGTGTGGAGATACTCGTGGTTCCATTGTTTCCAAAAATTGGCACGCATGGTTTCGACCCCTTGCCATCGGGACAAGGGGGAGGCGGCGGTGTCCGGCGAACGTTCTCCCGGAAGCGTAAGCAAGGGTGCCCCCGTCAAGAAATGCCCCGGTGTAAGGGCCGCGTAGTCCGTCGGATCGCTCGACATCGGTGTTAGGGGGCGGGAATTAAGGCATGCCTCGACGGTGCACAACAGGGTGCACATCTCCTCAAAGGTGAGGGTGTGCTGGCCAACCACCCGTGCTAAGTGGCGTTTTACTGCCTTAACCCCCGCTTCCCATAAACCGCCGAAATGCGGAGCTCCGGGTGGGGAGAAATGCCACACGATGTCGGCCTCTCCGAGAAAGGCCGATACCTCGGCTGAGTCGCGGACCGCCCGAACCATCGCTGCGAGCTCCCGTGCGGCACCGCGGAAGTTCGTTCCGTTGTCGGAATAAATAGCAGCGGGCCTACCCCGACGGGAGACGAACCTCCGCAGCGCAGCCAAGAAGCCCGCCGTGGTGCAGTCGCTCACCAGCTCGAGGTGGATCGCGCGGGTCGCGAAGCACACGAACACCCCGATGTATGACTTCTGGGCCCGATAACCCCGGCCCTTCCCCATGCGGGTCCAGAGGGGGCCCGCATAGTCGACGCCCACGTGCGAGAAGGGCCGCGAAGGGTTTACCCGCGATAAGGGCAACGTGCCCATGAGTTGGGACGCTGGAGATGCGCGATGCCTTGCGCAAGCTACGCACCTCCAGGTCACTCTTCTAACCGTATCTCGGGCGCCCAGAAGCCAATACGTCCTCCTCAGCACGCTCAAGGTGAGCTGGGGTCCACTGTGGAGGGCCGTGAGGTGCACAGCCTCCACCAGCAAATCCACCACTGGGTGCTTCGGGAGGAGGATGGGGTGTTTCTCGTCGTACGCGCGGGACGAGTTGTCTAGACGTCCCCCCACGCGGAGCAATCCTGCCTCGTCGAGAAATGGGCTCAACCGTCGCAAGGGCGACGATCGCCCGACGAATTGGGATTTTCGGACGGCGCGTATCTCCGATGCGAAGGCGCCACCCTGCAGCCAACGGAGCCACAAGATCCTCGCTCGCCGCATCGGCGTTTGTAATCCGAGGGACTATTCCTCCTTCGACGAAGGGCCGCGAGAGCTCTGTAGCATGTTGACGGGAGCGACCCTGGCCCGCGAGGCGACGAGGGTCACCTGGGTTCCCGAGGGTTCGCTCGGGAACGGTCGCGCTAGCAGATACACCACCGCACCATGCGCGCGCGAAGACGCGTCCGCGGAACCGTGCAACTCGTATTGCTCCCCCCTGCGCGGGGATTGAAAGATGCCAAACCAGCGTGGCACTCGTACGGCGCTTAAGAGCGGTAACTCGGCGACGAGTTCGCACCACGTCTGGTTGAGCTCGTCCGGGAGCGGAGCGTCCCAATCCGCACCCCCCAACCATAACTCCTGCAGAAATATTTTTGCTCTGATTTCTGTCGCCCTTGAGTCGCCGCTCGACTCCGTGGAGCATGGCTAGGGCACGGCCCTTTGACGAGCCGAGAGCGAGGGGTGGTTCGGTACGCAAGGGGTAACCGAACCACGCACTGCCCGTCCGCCCGCCGTGAGACGGTGTTGACGGAATGTTCGCCGCACCTCGACTCGTCAGGGGGGGGAACAGATTTGGGACTCGCCTCCTCGGGCTCCCAGAACAACGCAATTGCTGCTGCAACCTTTCCTCCGCGCGACAGTGCAGGGACGCCGCGGAGGGATCGGGATCGTTCGCGGGTGTCGACGCGGCGCCCGAGACGACCCAACCGAATATGGTATTTTGCGCGATTGGCTGGCCGGGTGTTCCGCGGCGCAGGCCGGGACCGATCACATCCCCGTAACGATCGGCCCCGATTAAGAGATCTACAGGGAGATCTCTTGTCGGATCAGGGTCCGCTAAAATGAGGTCCTGCAGATGCGGGTATACGCGAATGTCGACGGTCGTCTTGGGCGCGTACCCGGTAAGTCTCCGGAGGACGAACGCGGAAAGCGGCATAGGAGCGTTCCCGCGCCCAGTCAACCGTAATACCAGATCGACCCGCGAAGTCACGCGACCCACCGGCGCGTCCCCCGCACCAGTCACGGTGATAGCCGCGGGCCGCTTAGGAAGGCGGAGGGCCTGGACGAGGGATTCGGAGACGAAGGTCGCCTCCGATCCCTGGTCCAACAGGGCTCTCACCGGCCTTACCCCCCCGTCGCGTGTCTCTACCCATACTAGAGCGGTCGCGAGCAGTACGGCCCTGCTCCCGCTCCAGCGTGCGACGCAGTTGTGGACCACGGACGATGCGGAGATATTCGTCGCTGTTTCCCGCCCGGGTTCTACCGCGGTTGACTCTGGCCCGCCACCAACCCCGGAATCCTGGTGAATCAGGGTGTGGTGCGAGCCGTTGCAAACGGAGCAGCGCGACGCGGAGGGACACGATGTCGCGGGGTGTCCCGAACGGAGGCAGTTGAAGCAGCAACCGCGCGCCCTAACAAAATCCCGGCGCAGGTTGATCGCCATGCCCCTGAACGCAGGGCACCGGAACAGCGGGTGGTTGTCGCCGCACTTCCGGCAACGGCTCGCCGTCGTCGTCGTCGCCATCGCGTGGGAGCGTACCGGTGGTGGAGGTCGGGCCGTCCTACGCTCCGCGGAGGTAGCCGAGGGCTCCGGAGCCATCCTAAGCTCCGCGAAGGACCCGGCCCGATACTCCAGGAATTCGTCGAGACAGGCATACGTGGGTGGATCCACGGCGGCGCGGATTTCGTGGACCCACGCCTCCCTCGACTTCGGGGCGAGTTTTTCCACCGTTAGGTGGACCAGCAGGTCGTCCCAATGGTCCACCGGCCGCCCCAAGTTTCGCAGCTGGGCCAACGCCTCGTTAGTGCGACGACGCAGCAAGGCGAGACCGCTGCCGTCGCGATCGCGGGTGAGCGGCGCAAGGGTCAGGAAGCTCGACAGGAGCGCACTGACGACCAGTCGCTTCCGGTCATACCTCCTGACCAAGGCCGCCCACGCGATGCCGAAGTTCGCCGCTGTCACGTAGTAGTGAGCAATCTCGGACGCTGCTTCTCCCTCTAAAGCACCCTTGAGGTACTGCAGTCGCTGGACGTCGTGAAGAGTCCGGTTCTTCACGACCAGCGACTCAAACTGGTCCGAGAAGCTCGGCCACTCCGTGTAGCAGCCGGCGAACCTCGGCAACGGGAGTCGCGGTAGCTGCGCCACGGGCGCGCTACAGGAGTCGGGCTCCCTGGTCTGGCTCGCGTCGGCCAGCGCAGACGCTCCGCTCCTAAATGAAGCGATCAGTTCAACGAAGAAATCACTCGCCTGTTCGAATTCTGCTTCGGCCCGCTCGAAGTACCCCTGTTTGAAGTAGTCGCGGGTTTCCCGTTCTTCGGCAGTGGCCTTCAGCTCCAACTGGAGGTGGAGGCGTCGGCACGCGTCCCACTCGGTACGCAGGCGGCGAAGGCGTTCTTCGGCGGCGGCTTCGGTGAATTTCGCCTTTCCCAGGCGCTTGAAATTGGGCAGGATCCGGCAAAGGCCCCCGATGGTGAGCTCTTGCTCCTTGATGAGTGGCTCCATGTTGACCAGCAGTGTTATAGGGACTCGTACGCGTCGATCGACTGCGTGATCGACGCTGTTGATGGAGATGTTTTATCTCTCCTGTGTCGTCTCCGCGATCCGGCTCGAAGGACCAGAAATGTTGCGCACGGCACAAAATTAAAGCGCCGGAATTCGGGAGGAGACGACACGCGATTTATTGATTTGGACTCCACAGTCCTTTGATTTACAAGCTTTTGGAGAACGGCTCCGTTCGGCGTATGCAGTGTAGCACGGCTACGACAGAAGTATAACAATTGAAGCACGGCTTCGTATAGGCGCAAGGGGCGCTAAATTAAACTTGTCTGTAAGCGATAACGATACTTGGAGAATCTCGCCGTTATCACATTTGCGGCAGTATATATAGACACCTGGCCGATGCTCAAGGTGACGCATCGTCAGGTGTCGAAAGACGGTCATTGCCTCCTAAGGCAAAAACGCTGCATGTATACATTAGGCCGAGGCGAGCGTTTGACGGTCGGGCCAACGCACGTCGATCGTGTTATTGTCTTGCCGCCTCGCCGTTTATTCGACAAAAACGGCGAGACGGCGTACATCGAAAGTCGAGCGTGCGTTGACCCGCGGTCCGCGATTCGGCCGAAGCACATACGAAACACTTGATTTAGCTTCAAATCTATGCGATGTAGAAGGTTTAGCTTCAAATCCATGCGATACAAAAGATTTAGCTTGAAATCAATGCGATGTAGTAGGTTCAGCTTCAAATCCATGCGATATAAGTGATATAGCTTCAAAAGTAGGGGGAACAAACGAGGTAGCTTCAAATCCATGCGAAACAAATGGTTTAGCTACAAATACTTGTGATATAAATTATTTAGCTACAACTGCATGCGAAACTAACGAGTTAGCTTCAAATCTATGCGAAACACACGATTTATCTTCAAATCAATGCGATGTAGAAGGTTTAGCTTCAAAACAATAAGAGGTAGAAGGTTTAGCTTCAAATCAATAGAATGTAGAAGGTTTAGCTTCAAATCAATGCGACGTTAAGGTTTAGCTTCAAATCCATACGAAACACATGATCTAGCTTCAAATCAATTCGAAGGACAAGGCTGAGATTCAAATCCATGCGAAACAAATGATTTAGCTTCAAATCAATGCGATGTAGAAGGTTTAGCTTCAAATCCATGTGAAACAAATGGTTTAGCTTCAAATCAATGCGATGTAGAAGGTTTAGCTTCAAATCCAAACGAAACACATGATTTAGCTTCAAATACTTGCGATATAAGTGATCTAGCTTCAAATACAGGCGAAACGAACGAGTTAGCTTCAAATCCATGCGAAACACATGATTCAGCTGCAAATCAATGCGATGCAGAAGGTTTAGCTTGAAATCCGTGCCAAACACATGATTTAGCTTCAAATCCATGGGATGTAGAAGATTTAGCTTCAAATCCATGCGAAACACATTATTTAGCTGCAAATCAGTGCGAAGTAGAAGGCTGAGGTTCAAATCCATGCGATTCAAATGGTTCATCTTCAAATACTTGTGAAAGACATGATTTAGCTTCAACTGCATGCGAAACACATGATTTAGCTTCATATCAATGCGTTGTAGAAGGTTTAGATTCAAATCCAAGCGAAACAAATGATATAGCTTCAAACACTTGGGGTGTAAGTGATATAGCTTCAAAAGAAGACTAATGAAACGAGTTAGCTTCAAAATCCACGCGATAAACATGATTTAGCTTCAAATACTAGCGATATAAGTAAGGTAGATTCAACTGCAGGTGAAACGAACGAGTTAGATTCGAATCCATGCGAAACATATGATTTAGCTGCAAATCATTGCGATGTAGAAGGTTTAGCTTCAAAACAATAAGAGGTAGAAGGTTTAGCTTCAAATCAATAGAATGTAGAAGGTTTAGCTTCAAATCAATGCGATGTTAAGGTTTAGCTTCAAATCCATACGAAACACTTGATTTAGCTTCAAATCAATTCGAAGGACAAGGCTTAGATTCAAATCCATGCGAAACAAATGATTTAGCTTCAAATCAATGCGATGTAGAAGGTTTAGCTTTAAATCCATGCGATACACAAGATTTAGCTTCAAATCAATGCGATGTAGTAGGTTCAGCTTCAAATCCATGCGGCACATATGATTTAGCTTCAAATACTTGCGATATAAGTGACATAGTTTCAAATGGAGGCGAAACGAACGAGTTAGCTTCAAATCCATGCGAGACACATGACTTAGCTTCAAATCAATGCGATGTAGAAGGTTTAGCTTCAAATCCATGCGTCACATATGATTTAGCTTCAAATACTTGCGATATAAGTGATATAGCTTTAAAAGCTGGAGGAACAAACGAGGTGGCTTCAATTCCATGCGAAACAAATGAATTATCTTCAAATCAATGCGTAGTAGAAGGCGTTGCTTCAAATCCATGCGAAAAAAATGGTTTAGCTACAAATACTTGTGCTATACATTATTCAGCTACAACTGCATGCGAAACAAATGAGTTAACTTCAAATCCATTCGAAACACACGATTTAGCTTCAAATCAATGCGATGTAGAAGGTTTAGCTTCAAATCCAAACGAAACACATGATTTAGCTTCAAATACTTGCGATATAAGTGATATAGCTTCAAAAGCTGGAGGAACAAACGAGGTAGCTTCAATTCCATGCGAAACAAATGATTTAGCTTCAAATCAATGCGTAGTAGAAGGCTTAGCTTCAAATTCATGCGAAACGAATGGTTTAGCTACAAATACTTGTGATATACATTATTTAGCTACAACTGCATGCGAAACAAACGAGTTAGCATCAAATCGATACGAAACACATGATTAAGCTTCAAATCAATGCGATGTAGATGGTTTGCTTCAAATCCATGCGATACACAAGATTTAGATTCAAATCAATGTGATGTAGTAGGTTCAGCTTCAAATCCATGCGATATAAGTGATATTGCTTCAAAAGCAGGAGGAACAAACGAGGTAGATTCAATTCCATGCGAAACAAATAATTTAGCTTCAAATAAATGCGACGTAGAAGGCGTAGCTTCAAATCCATGCGAAACAAATGGTTTAGCTACAAATACTTATGATATACATTACTTAGCTACAACTGCATGCGAAACTAACGAGTTAGCTTCAAATCCATGCGAAACAAATGATTCAGCTTCAAATCAATGCGAAGTAGAAGGCGTTGCTTGAAATCTATGCGAAACAAATGGTTTAGCTACAAATACTTGTGATATACATTATTCAGCTACAACTGCATGCGAAACAAACGAGTTAGCTTCAAATCCATGCGAAACACACGATTTAGCTTCAAATCAATGCGATGTAGAAGGTTTAGCTTCAAATCCAAACGAAACACATGATTTAGCTTTAAATACTTGCGATATAAGTGATCTAGCTTCAAATACAGGCGAAACGAACGAGTTAGATTCGAATCCATGCGAAACATATGATTTAGCTGCAAATCATTGCGATGTAGAAGGTTTAGCTTCAAAACAATAAGAGGTAGAAGGTTTAGCTTCAAATCAATAGAATGTAGAAGGTTTAGCTTCAAATCAATGCGATGTTAAGGTTTAGCTTCAAATCCATACGAAACACTTGATTTAGCTTCAAATCAATTCGAAGGACAAGGCTTAGATTCAAATCCATGCGAAACAAATGATTTAGCTTCAAATCAATGCGATGTAGAAGGTTTAGCTTTAAATCCATGCGATACACAAGATTTAGCTTCAAATCAATGCGATGTAGTAGGTTCAGCTTCAAATCCATGCGGCACATATGATTTAGCTTCAAATACTTGCGATATAAGTGACATAGTTTCAAATGGAGGCGAAACGAACGAGTTAGCTTCAAATCCATGCGAGACACATGACTTAGCTTCAAATCAATGCGATGTAGAAGGTTTAGCTTCAAATCCATGCGTCACATATGATTTAGCTTCAAATACTTGCGATATAAGTGATATAGCTTTAAAAGCTGGAGGAACAAACGAGGTGGCTTCAATTCCATGCGAAACAAATGAATTATCTTCAAATCAATGCGTAGTAGAAGGCGTTGCTTCAAATCCATGCGAAAAAAATGGTTTAGCTACAAATACTTGTGCTATACATTATTCAGCTACAACTGCATGCGAAACAAATGAGTTAACTTCAAATCCATTCGAAACACACGATTTAGCTTCAAATCAATGCGATGTAGAAGGTTTAGCTTCAAATCCAAACGAAACACATGATTTAGCTTCAAATACTTGCGATATAAGTGATATAGCTTCAAAAGCTGGAGGAACAAACGAGGTAGCTTCAATTCCATGCGAAACAAATGATTTAGCTTCAAATCAATGCGTAGTAGAAGGCTTAGCTTCAAATTCATGCGAAACGAATGGTTTAGCTACAAATACTTGTGATATACATTATTTAGCTACAACTGCATGCGAAACAAACGAGTTAGCATCAAATCGATACGAAACACATGATTAAGCTTCAAATCAATGCGATGTAGATGGTTTGCTTCAAATCCATGCGATACACAAGATTTAGATTCAAATCAATGTGATGTAGTAGGTTCAGCTTCAAATCCATGCGATATAAGTGATATTGCTTCAAAAGCAGGAGGAACAAACGAGGTAGATTCAATTCCATGCGAAACAAATAATTTAGCTTCAAATAAATGCGACGTAGAAGGCGTAGCTTCAAATCCATGCGAAACAAATGGTTTAGCTACAAATACTTATGATATACATTACTTAGCTACAACTGCATGCGAAACTAACGAGTTAGCTTCAAATCCATGCGAAACAAATGATTCAGCTTCAAATCAATGCGAAGTAGAAGGCGTTGCTTGAAATCTATGCGAAACAAATGGTTTAGCTACAAATACTTGTGATATACATTATTCAGCTACAACTGCATGCGAAACAAACGAGTTAGCTTCAAATCCATGCGAAACACACGATTTAGCTTCAAATCAATGCGATGTAGAAGGTTTAGCTTCAAATCCAAACGAAACACATGATTTAGCTTTAAATACTTGCGATATAAGTGATCTAGCTTCAAATACAGGCGAAATGAACGAGCTAGCTTCAAATCCATGCGAAACAAATGATTCAGCTGCAAATCAATGCGATGAAGAAGGTTTAGCTTCAAATCCATGCGAAACAAATGATATAGCTTCAAACACTTGGGGTGTAAGTGATATAGCTTCAAATGAAGACTAATCAAACGAGTTAGCTTCAAAATCCACGCGAAACACATGATTTAGCTGCAAATCATTGCCATGTAAAAGGTTTAGCTTCAAAACAATAAGAGGTAAAAGGTTTAGCTTCAAATCAATAGAATGTAGAAGGTTTAGCTTCAAATCAATGCGATGTTAAGGTTTAGCTTCAAATCCACACGAAACACATGATTTAGCTTCAAATCAATTCGAAGGACAAGGCTTAGATTCAAATCCATGCGAAACAAATGGTTTAGCTACAAATACTTGTGATATACATTACTTAGCTACAACTGCATGCGAAACTAACGAGTTATCTTCAAATCCATGCGAAACACACGATTTATCTTCAAATCAATGCGATGTAGAAGATTTAGCTTCAAATCCATGCGATACACAAGATTTAGCTTCAAATCAATGCGATGTAGTAGGTTCAGCTTCAAATCCATGCGGGACATATGATTTAGCTTCAGATACTTGCGATATAAGTGATATAGTTTCAAATGGAGGCGAAACGAACGAGTTAGCTTCAAATCCATGCAAAACACATGATTTAGCTGCAAATCAATGCGATGTAGAAGGTTTAGCTTCAAATCCATGCGATACAGTAGATTTAGCTTCAAATCAATGCGATGTAGAAGGTTCTTCTTCAAATCCATACGACACATATGATCTAGCTTCAAATACTTGCGATATAAGTGATATAGCTTCAAAAGCTGGAGGAACAAACGAGGTAGCTTCAATTCCATGCGAAACAAATGATTTAGCTTCAAATCAAAGCGTAGTAGAAGGCTTAGCTTCAAATTCATGCGAAACAAATGGTTTAGCTACAAATACTTGTGATATACATTATTTAGCTACAACTGCATGCGAAACAAACGAGTTAGCATCAAATCCATACGAAACACATGATTAAGCTTCAAATCAATGCGATGTAGATGGTTTGCTTCAAATCCATGCGATACACAAGATTTAGCTTCAAATCAATGTGATGTAGTAGGTTCAGCTTCAAATCCATGCGATATAAGTGATATAGCTTCAAAAGCTGGAGGAACAAACGAGGTAGCTTCAATTCCATGCGAAACAAATGATTTAGCTTCAAATCAATGCGAAGTAGAAGGTTTAGCTTCAAATCCATGCGAAACAAATGGTTTAGCTACAAATACTTGTGATATACATTATTTAGCTACAACCGCAGGCGAAACAAACGAGTTAACTTCAAATCCATGCAAAACACATGATTAAGTTGCAAATCAATGCGAAGTAGAAGGATTAGCTTCAAATCAGTGCGGAACAAATGGTTTAGCTACAAATACTTGTGATATACATTATTTAGCTACAACCGCATGCGAAACAAATGAGTTAGCTTCAAATGCAAGCGAAACACATGATTTAGCTTCAAATCAATGTGATGTAGAAGGTTTAGCTTCAAATCCATACGAAACACATTATTTAGCTTCAAATCAATTCGAAGGACAAGGCTTAGATTCAAATCCATGCGAAACAAATGATTTAGCTTCAAACACTTGGGGTATAAGTGATATAGCTTCAAATGCAGACTAATCAAACGAGTTAGCTTCAAAATCCACGCGATACACATGATTTAGCTTCAAATACTTGCGATATAAATGAAGAAGATTCAACTGCAGGCAAAACGGACGAGTTAGCTTCAAATCCATGCGAAACACATGATTTAGCTGCAAATTAATGTGATGTAGAAGGTTTAGCTTCAAATCCATGCGATACACAAGATTTAGCTTCAAATACTTGCGATATATGTGATATAGCTTCAACAGCTGGAGGAACAAACGAGGTAGCTTCAATTCCATGCGAAACAAATGACTTAGCTTCAAATCAATGCGATCTAGAAAGTTTAGCTTCAAATCCATGCGAAACAAATGGTTTAGCTACAAATACTTGTGATCTACATTATTTAGTTATAACCTCATGCGAAACGAACGAGTTAGCTTCAAATCCATGCGAAACACACGATTTAGCTTCAAATACTTGCGATATAAGTGATATAGCTTCAAAAGCAGGAGGAACAAACGAGGCAGCTTCAATTCCATGCGAAACAAATGATTTAGCTTCAAATCAATTCGAAGTAGAAGGCTTAGCTTCAAATCCATGCGAAACAAATGGTTTAGCTACAAATACTTGTGATATACATTATTTAGCTACAACCGCATGCGAAACAAACGAGTTAGCTTCAAATCAACGCGAAACACATGATTTAGCTTCAAGTCAATGCGATGTAGAAGATTTAGCTTCAAATCCAAGCGAAACACAAGATTTGATTTAGTTTCAAATCAATTCCTAGTAGAAGGATTAGCTTCAAATCCATGCAAAATAAATGGTTCGGCTTCAAATACTTGCGATATAAATGAAGTAGCTTCAAATACAGTCAACACAAACGAGTTAGCTTCAAATTCAAGCGAAGTACAAGATTTAGCTTCATATCAACGCGAAGTAGAAGTCTTAGCTTCAAATCCATGCGACACAACTGATTTAGCTTCGAATTCTTGAGATATTATTGAAACAGCTTCAAATGCAGACGACACAATCGAGTTATCATCAAATTCATGCAAAACACATGATTAAGCTTCAAATCGATGTAATGTAGAAGGTTCAGCTTCAACTGCATGCGACTACAATGATTTAGCTTGAGATACATGCGATATATGTGAAATAGCTCCAAATGCAGGCGAAGCAAACGAGGTAGCTTCAAATCCGTGCGAATCAAATAATTTAGCTGCAAATCAATGCGATGCAGAAGGTTTAGCTTCAAATCCATGCGAAACACATGATTTAGCTGCAAAACAATGCGATGAAGAAGGTTTAGCTTCCAATCCATGCGAAACAAATAATTTAGCATCAGATACTTGCTATATAAGTGATACAGCTTCAAATGAAGGCGAATCAAACCAGTTAGCTTCAATTCCATGCGAAGCACATGATTTAGCTTAAAATTCAAGCGAAACACATGGAATAGATTCAAATTCGAGCGAAACAAATGATTTAGGTTCAGATACTTGCGATATACATGATTTAGCATCAACTGCATGCGAAAATAAACGAGTTAGCTTCAAATCCATGCGAAAAACATGATTTATCTTCAAATCAATGCGATATAGAAGAATTAGCTTCGAATCCATGCGAAACAAATGATCTACATCAAATACGTGCGATTTAAGTGATATAGCTTCATATGCAGGCGAAACAAAGGAGATTACTTCAAATCGATGCGAATCACATGATTTAGTTTCAAATCAATGCGAAGTAGTGGGCTTAGCTTCAAATCCATGCGAAACAAGTGATTCAGCTTCAAATACTTGCGAATATAAGGGATACAGCTCCAAATGCAGACGAAACACACGAATTGGCTTCAAATCCATGCGAAACAAGTGATTTAGTTTCAAGTAAATTCTTAGTGGAAGGCATAGCTTCAAATCCATGCGAAACAAAATATTTAGCTTCAAATACTAGAGAATATAAGTGATATAGCTTCCAATGCAGGCGAAACAAACGGGTTAGCTTCAAATCCATGCGAAACACATGATTTAGCTTCAAATCAATACGAAGTAGAGAGCTTAGCTTCAATATCATGCGGAACAGAAGATTTAGCTTCAAATACTTGCGAACATAAGTGATATAGCTTCAAATGCAGGCGAAACAAACGAAGTTAGCTTCAAATCCATGCGAAATACATGATTTAGATTCAAATCAATTCGAAGTAGAAGGTTTAGCTTCAAATCCAAGGGAGACACATGATTTAGCTTCAAATCAGTGCGAAGTAGAAGGCTAAGCTTCAAATCCATGCGAATCTAATTGTTCGGCTTTAAATACTTGTGAAATGCATGATTTAGATTCAACTGCATGCGAAACAAACGAGTTACCTTCAAATCCACGCGAAACAAATGATTAGGCTTCAAATCAATGCGACGTAGTTGGCTTAGGTTTAAATCCATGCGAATCAAATGGTTCAGCTTCAAATACTTGTGATATACATAATTTCGTTTCAACTGCATGTGAAACGAACGTGTTAGCTTCAAATCCAAGCGAAACACATGATTTAGCTTCAAATCAATGCGAAGTAGAAGGCTTAGCTTCGAATCCAAGCGAGACAGATGATTTAGATTCAAATCATTGCGAAGTAGGAGGCTCAGCTTCAAATCCATGCGAATCAAATGGTTCGGCTTCAAATACTTGTAAAATACATGATTTAGCTTCAACTGCATGCGAAACACATGGTTTAGCTTAATATTCATGCGAAACGAATGGTTCAGCGCCAAATACTTGTGATATACATGATTTAGCTTCAACTGCATGTGAAACAAACATGTTAGCTTAAAATCCAAGCGAAACACATGATTCAGCTTCAAATCAATGCGAAGTAAAAGGCTTAGCTTCAAATTCATGCGGTCCAAATGGTTTTGCTTCAAATACTTGTGACATACATGATTTAGCTTCAACTGCATGCGAAACAAACGAGATAGCTCCAAATCCATGCGAAACAAATGATTTAGCTAACAAATCAATGCGAAGTAGAAGGCGTAGCTTCAAATCCATGCGGAACAAATGATGTAGCTTCAAATAATTGCGATATAAGTGATATAGATTCAATTGCATTCGAAACAAACGAGTTAGCTTCAAATCCATGCGAAACGCATGATTCAGCTTTAAATTCATGCGAAAAAAATGATTTACCTTCAAGTACTTCCGAAATTAATGATATATCTTCAGATGCAGGCGAAACAAACGAGTTAGCTTCAAACCATTCGAAAAACATGATTTATCTTCAAATCAATGCGATGTAGAAAAATTAGCTTCGAATCCATGCGAAACAAATGATATACATCAAATACGTGCGATTTAAGTGATATAGCTTCATATGCAGGCGAAACAAAGGAGATTACTTCAAATCGATGCGAATCACATGATTTAGTTTCAAATCAATGCGAACTAGTGGGCTTAGCTTCAAATCCATGCGAAACAAGTGATTGAGCTTCAAATTAATGCGATGTAGAAGGTTTAGCATCAAAACAATAAGAGGTCGAAGGTTAAGCTTCAAATCAATAGAATGTAGAAGGTTTAGCTTCAAATCAATGCGATATAGACAGTTTAGCTTCAAATCCATACGAAACACATGATTTATCTTCAAATCAATTCGAAGGACAAGGCTTAGATTCAAATCCATGCGAAACAAATGATTTAGCTTCAAATAAGTGCGAAGTAGGAGGCTTATCTTCAAATCCATGAGCAAGTAAAGATTTAGCCTCAAATACTTGCGAATATAAGTGATATAGCTTCAAATGCAGGCGAAACAAACGAGTTAGCTTCAAATCCTAGCGAAACACATGATTTAGCTTCAAATCAATGCGAAGTAGAGGGTTTAGCTCAAATCCATGCGAAACGAATGATTTAGCTTCAAATCAATTCGAAGGACAAGGCTTAGATTCAAATCCATGCGAAACAAATGATTTAGCTTCAAATACTCTCGATATTAGTGATATAGCTGCACATGAAGTCGAAACAAACGGGTTTGCTTCAAATCCATGCAAAACAAATGGTTCAGCTTCAAATACTTGCGATATAAATGAAGTAGCTTCAAATACAGTCAACACAAACGAGCTAGCTTCAAATCCAAGCGAAACACAAGATTTGATTTAGTTTCAAATCAATTCCTAGTAGAAGGATTAGCTTCAAATCCATGCAAAATAAATGGTTCGGCTTCAAATACTTGCGATATAAATGAAGTAGCTTCAAATACAGTCAACACAAACGAGTTAGCTTCAAATTCAAGCGAAGTACAAGATTTAGCTTCATATCAACGCGAAGTAGAAGTCTTAGCTTCAAATCCATGCGACACAACTGATTTAGCTTCGAATTCTTGAGATATTATTGAAACAGCTTCAAATGCAGACGACACAATCGAGTTATCATCAAATTCATGCAAAACACATGATTAAGCTTCAAATCGATGTAATGTAGAAGGTTCAGCTTCAACTGCATGCGACAACAATGATTTAGCTTGAGATACATGCGATATATGTGAAATAGCTCCAAATGCAGGCGAAGCAAACGAGGTAGCTTCAAATCCGTGCGAATCAAATGATTTAGCTGCAAATCAATGCGATGTAGAAGGTTTAGCTTCAAATCCATGCGAAACACATGATTTAGCTGCAAAACAATGCGATGAAGAAGGTTTAGCTTCCAATCCATGCGAAACAAATAATTTAGCATCAGATACTTGCTATATAAGTGATATAGCTTCAAATGAAGGCGAATCAAACCAGTTAGCTTCAATTCCATGCGAAGTACATGATTTAGCTTAAAATTCAAGCGAAACACATGGAATAGATTCAAATTCGAGCGAAACAAATGATTTAGGTTCAGATACTTGCGATATACATGATTTAGCATCAACTGCATGCGAAACAAACGAGTTAGCTTCAAATCCATGCGAAAAACATGATTTATCTTCAAATCAATGCGATATAGAAGAATTAGCTTCGAATCCATGCGAAACAAATGATCTACATCAAATACGTGCGATTTAAGTGATATAGCTTCATATGCAGGCGAAACAAAGGAGATTACTTCAAATCGATGCGAATCACATGATTTAGTTTCAAATCAATGCGAAGTAGTGGGCTTAGCTTCAAATCCATGCGAAACAAGTGATTGAGCTTCAAATACTTGCGAATATAAGGGATACAGCTCCAAATGCAGACGAAACACACGAATTGGCTTCAAATCCATGCGAAACAAGTGATTTAGTTTCAAGTAAATTCTTAGTGGAAGGCTTAGCTTCAAATCCATGCGAAACAAAATATTTAGCTTCAAATACTAGAGAATATAAGTGATATAGCTTCCAATGCAGGCGAAACAAACGGGTTAGCTTCAAATCCATGCGAAACACATGATTTAGCTTCAAATCAATACGAAGTAGAGAGCTTAGCTTCAATATCATGCGGAACAGAAGATTTAGCTTCAAATACTTGCGAACATAAGTGATATAGCTTCAAATGCAGGCGAAACAAACGAGTTAGCTTCAAATCCAAGCGAAACACATGATCTAGCTTCAAATCAATGCGATGTAGAAGGTCTAGCTTCAATTCCGCGCGAAACAAATGATTTAGATTCAAATACTTGCGATATAAGTGATATAGCTTCAACTACATCCGAAACAAACGAGTTAGCTTCAAATCCAAGCGAAACACATAATTTAGCATCAAGTCAATTCGAAGTAGAAGGCTTGGCTTCAAATCTATGCGACACTATTTGTTTAGCTTCAAATACTTGTGACATACATGAATCAGATTCAACTGAATGCCGAAAAAACGAGTTAGCTTCAAATCCAAGCCAAACGATTGAGTTAGCTACAAATCAATGCGATGTAGATGGTTTAACTTCAAATCCATGAGAAACAAATGATTTAGCTACAGATACTTGCGATATAAATGATATAGCTTCAAATGCATGGGCAACAAACCAGTTATCTCCAAATCCATGGGGAACACATGATTTGGCTTCAAATCCAAGCGAAACACATGATCTATCTTCAAATCAATGCGATGTAGAAGGTCTAGCATCAATTCCGCGCGAAACAAATGATTTAGCTTCAAATACTTGCGATATAAGTGATATAGCTTCAAATGCAGGCGACACAAACGAGTTCGCTTCAAATCCATGAGAAAGACATGATTTAGCTTCAAATGCAGGCGAAACAAACGAGTTAGCTTCAAAATCCATGCGAATACACATGATTTATCTTCAAATCAATGCGAAGTAGAAGTCTTAGCTACAAATCCATGCGAATGAAATGGTTTAGCTTCAGATACTTGTGATTTACATAATTTAGCTTCAACTCCATCCGAAACAAACGAGTTAGCTTCAAATCCAAACGGAACACATAATTTAGCTTCAAATCAATGCGAAGTAGAATGCTTAGCTTCAAATCCATGCGACACTATTGGTTTAGCTTCAAGTACTTGTGATATACATGAATCAGATTCAACTGAATGCCGAACAAACGAGTTAGCTTCAAATCCAAGCCAAACGATTGATTTAGCTTCAAATCAATGCGATGTAGATGGTTTAACTTCAAATCCATGAGAAACAAATGATTTAGCTACAGATACTTGCGATATAAATGATATAGCTTCAAATGCATGGGCAACAAACCAGTTATCTCCAAATCCATGCGAAACACATGATTTGGCTTCAAATCCAAGCGAAACACATGATCTATCTTCAAATCAATGCGATGTAGAAGGTCTAGCATCAATTCCGCGCGAAACAAATGATTTAGCTTCAAATACTTGCGATATAAATGATATAGCTTCAAATGCACGGGCAACAAACCAGTTACCTTCAAATCCATGCGAAACATATGATTTGGCTTCAAATCCAAGCGAAACACATGATCTAGCTTCAAATCAATGGGATGTAGAAGGTCTAGCTTCAATTCCGCGCGAAACAAATGATTTACCTTCAAATACTTGCGATATAAGTGATATAGCTTCAAATGCCTGCGAAACCAACGAGTTAGATTCAAATCCAAGCGAAACACATAATTTAGCTTCAAATGAATGCGACGACGAAGGCATAACTTCAAATCCTTGCCACACTATTGGTTTAGCTTCAAATACTTGTGATATACAAGAATCAGATTCAACTGAATGCCGAACAAACGAGTTAGCTTCAAAATCCATGCGCATACACATGATTTATCTTCAAATCAATGCGAAGTAGAATGCTTAGCTTCAAATCCATGCGACACTATTGGTTTAGCTTCAAATACTTGTGATATACATGAATCAGATTCAACTGAATGCCGAACAAACGAGTTAGCTTCAAATCCAAGCCAAACAATTGATTTAGTTTCAAATCAATGCGATGTAGATGGTTTAACTTCAAATCCATGAGAAACAAATGATTTAGCTACAGATACTTGCGATATAAATGATATAGCTTCAAATGCATGGGCAACAAACCAGTTATCTCCAAATCCATGCGAAACACATGATTTGGCTTCAAATCCAAGCGAAACACATGATCTATCTTCAAATCAATGCGATGTAGAAGGTCTAGCATCAATTCCGCGCGAAACAAATGATTTAGCTTCAAATACTTGCGATATAAATGATATAGCTTCAAATGCACGGGCAACAAACCAGTTACCTTCAAATTCATGCGAAACATATGATTTGGCTTCAAATCCAAGCGAAACACATGATCTAGCTTCAAATCAATGGGATGTGGAAGGTCTAGCTTCAATTCCGCGCGAAACAAATGATTTACCTTCAAATACTTGCGATATAAGTGATATAGCTTCAAATGCCTGCGAAACCAACGAGTTAGATTCAAATCCAAGCGAAACACATAATTTAGCTTCAAATGAATGCGACGACGAAGGCATAACTTCAAATCCTTGCCACACTATTGGTTTAGCTTCAAATACTTGTGATATACAAGAATCAGATTCAACTGAATGCCGAACAAACGAGTTAGCTTCAAAATCCATGCGCATACACATGATTTATCTTCAAATCAATGCGAAGTAGAATGCTTAGCTTCAAATCCATGCGACACTATTGGTTTAGCTTCAAATACTTGTGATATACATGAATCAGATTCAACTGAATGCCGAACAAACGAGTTAGCTTCAAATCCAAGCCAAACAATTGATTTAGTTTCAAATCAATGCGATGTAGATGGTTTAACTTCAAATCCATGAGAAACAAATGATTTAGCTACAGATACTTGCGATATAAATGATATAGCTTCAAATGCATGGGCAATAAACCAGTTACCTTCAAATCCAAGCGATACGCATGATTAAGCTTCAAATCAATTCTATGTAGAAGGTTTAGCTTCAAATCCAAGCGAAACAAATGATTTAGCTTCAAACGCTTGGGATATAAGCGATATAGCTTCAAATGCAGACGAATCAAACGAGTTAGTTTCAAAATCCATACGATACGCATGATTTAGCTTCAAATCAATGTGAAGTAGAAGGTTTAGCTTCAAATCCATCCGGAACAAATGATTTAGCTTAAGATACTTGCGATATAAGTGATGTAGCTTCAAATGCAGGCGAAACAAACGAGATAGATTCAAATCCATGCGAAACACATGATTTAGCTTCAAATGAATGCGAAGTAGATGTCTTTTCTTCGAATCCATGCGAAACAAATGGTTTACGTTCAAATACTTGTGATATACATTAATTAGCTTCAAGAGCATGCGAAGCAAACGCGTTAGCATCAAATCTAAAGGAAACACATCACTTAGTTTCAAGTCAATGCGAAGTAGAAGGCTTAGCTGCAAATCAATGCGAAACACATGGTTTAGCTTAATATTCATGCGAAACAAATGTTGCTACTTCAAATACTTGTGTTATACATGATTTAGCTTCAACAGCTTGCGAAACAAACGAGTTAGCTTCAAATCCAAAGCGAACACGTCATTTAATTTCAAGTCAATGCGAAGTAGAAGGCTTAGCTCCAAATAAATGCGAAACAAATAGTTTAGCTTCTAATACTTGTGATATAGATGATTTAGCTTCAACTGCATGCCAAGCAAACGAGTTAGCTTCAAATCCAAGCGAAGTACATGATTTAGCTTCAAATCCATCCGAAGTAGAATGTCCATGCGAAACGAATGATTTAGCTACAAATCAATGCGAAGTGGAAGGCTTAGCTTCAAATACATGAAAAACAAATGATTTATCTTCAGATATGGGAATATAAGTGATATAGCTTCAAGTGCATGCGAAACGATCGAGTTAGCTGCAAATCAATGCGAAATAGAACGTTTATCTTCAAATCCATGACAAACAAATGCCTTAGCTTCAAATACTTGTGATATACATGATTAAGCTTCAAATGCAGGCGAAACAAACTAGTTAGCTTCAAATCCATGCGAAACACATGATTTAGCTTCAAATGAATGCGAAGTAGATGTTTTTTCTTCGAATCCATGCGAAACAAATGGTTTCGCATCAAATACTTGTGATAAACATGATGTAGCATCAACTGCATGCGAAACAAACGAGTTAGCATCAAATCCATGCGAAACACATGATTTAGCTTCAAATGAATGCGATGAAGAAGGACGATCTCCGAATCCATGAGAAACAAATGGTTTATGTTCAAATACCTGCGATATATGTGGCTTAGCTTAAAATGCAGTTGAAACAAACGAGTTAGCTTCAAATCCAAGCGAAACACATGATTTAGCTTCAAATCAATGCGAAGTAGAAGGCTTAGCTTCAAATACATCAGAAACAAATGATTTATCTCTGGAATTGCGATATATGTGATATAGCTTCAAATGCACGCGAAACAATCGAGTTAGATTCAAATCCATGCGAAATACATGATTTAGTTCAAATAAATGCGAAGTAGATGGTTTAGCTTCAAATCCATGCGAAACAAATGGTTTAGCTACAAATCAATGCGAAGTGGAAGGCTTAGCTTCAAATACATGAAAAACAAATGATTTATCTACAGATATGGGAATATAAGTGATATAGCTTCAAGTGCATGCGAAACGATCGAGTTAGCTGCAAATCAATTCGAAATAGAAGGTTTATCTTCAAATCCATGAGAAACAAATGCCATAGCTTCAAATACTTGTGATATACATGATTAAGCTTCAAATGCAGGCGAAACAAACGAGTTAGCTTCAAATCCATGCGAAACACATGATTTAGCTTCAAATGAATGCGAAGTAGATGTTTTTTCTTCGAATCCATGCGAAACAAATGGTTTATGTTCAAATACTTGCGATATACGTGAGTTAGCTTAAAATGCAGGTGAAACAAAAGAGTTAGCTTCAAATCCATGCGAAACACATCATTTAGCTCCAAATTCATGCGAAACACATGGTTTATCTTCAGATAATTGCGATATATGTGATATAGCATCAAATGCACACGAAACAATCGAGTTAGATTCAAATCCATGCGAATTACATGATTTAGCTTCAAAATATGCGAAGTGGAAGGCTTAGCTTCAAATACGTGAGGAACAAATGGTTTAGCTTCAAATGCTTGCGATATAAATGATATAGCTTCAAATGCATGCAACACAAACGAGTTACCTTCACATTCATGCAAAACACATGATTTAGCTTCAAATCAATGCGAAGTAGAATAACTAGCTTCACATCCATTCGAAACAAACGATTTAGCTTCAAATACTTGCGATATAAATCATTTAGGTTCAACTGCATGCGAAACAAACGAGTTAGTTTCAAATTCATGCGAAGCACATGATTAAACTTCAAATGCATACGAAACACATGATTTGGCTTCGATACAATGCGAAGTGGAAGGTTTAGCTTCCAATCCATGCGAAACAAATGATTTAGCTTCACATACTTGCGACGTAATTGATATAGGATTCAAATGCATGCGAAACAAACGAGTTAGCGTCAAATCCATGCGAAACACATGATTAAACTTCAAATGCATACGAAACACATGATTTGGCTTCGATACAATGCGAAGGGGAAGGTTTAGCTTCAAATCCATGCGAAACAAATGATTTAGCTTCACATACTTGCGACGTAATTGATATAGGATTCAAATGCATGCGAAACAAACGAGTTAGCTTCAAATTCATGCGAAGCACATGATTTAGCTTCAAATCAATGCGGAATAGAAGGTTTAGCTTCAAATGCATGCGAAACACATGATTTAACTTTAAATCAATGCGAAGTAGAAGGCTTAGCTTCAAATCCATGCGAATCGAATGGTTTAGCTTCAAATACTTGTGATATACATGAGTTATCTTCAAATGCAGGCGAATCAAAAGAGTTAGCTTCAAATCCATGCGAAACACATGGTTTAGCTTCAAATTCATGCGAAACACATTGTTTAGCTTAATATTCATGCGAAACAAATGGTGCTGCTTCAAATACTTGTGATATACATGATTTAGCTTCAACTGCATGCCAAACAAACGAGTTAGCTTCAAATCCATGCGAACCACATGATTTTTCTTCAAATCATTGCGAAGTAGAAGGCTTAGCTTCAAATCCATGCGACACTAATGATTTAGCTTCAAATACTTAGGAATATAAGTGATATGGCTTCAAATGCAGGCGAAACAATCCAGTTAGCTTCATATCAATGCGACGTAAAAGGCTTACATTCGAGTTCAAGCGAAACAAGTGGCTTAGCTTCAAATACTTGTGATATACATGATTTAGCTTCAAGTGCAGGCGGAACAAACGAGTGAGGTTCATATCCATGCGAAACACATGATTCAGCTTCAAATCAATGCGAAGTAGAAGGCTTAGCTTCACATACACGAGAAACAAATGATTTATGTTCAGATAATTGCGATATATGTGCTATAGCTTCAAATGCTCGCGAAACAATCGAGTTAGATTCAAATGCATGCGAAATACATGATTTAGTTTCAAATAAATGCGAAGTAGAAGGTTTAGCTTCAAATCCATGCGAAACAAACGGTTTACCTTCATATAGTTGTGATATACATGATTTAGCTTTTACAGCATGCGCAACAAACGAGTTATCTTCAAATCCAAGCGAAACACATGATTTAGCATCAACTCATGCAGGCGAGACGATCGAGTTAGCTTCTAATACATGCGAAGTAGAAGGTTTTTCTTCAAATCCATGCGAAACAAATGGTTTAGCTTCACATACTTGTGATATACATGATTTTGATTCAAATGCAGGCGAAATAAACAAGTTGGCTTCAAATCCATGCGAAACACATGATTTAGCGTCAAATTCATGCAAAGTAGAAGACTTAGCTTCAAATAAATGCGAATCAAAAGGTTTAGCTTATAATGCTTGTGATATCCATGATTTAGAATCAAATGCATGCGAAACAAACGAGGTAGCTTCAAATCCAAGGGAAACACATGATTTAACTTCAAATCAATGCGAAGTAGAAGGCTCAGCTTCAAATCCAAGCGAAACAAATGGATTAGATTCAAATACTTGTGAATATATGTGATATAGCTTCTAATGCAGGCGAAACAAACGAGTTAGCTTCAAATCCATGCGTAACACATTATTTAGCTTGAAGTCAGAGCGAAGAAGATGGCTTAGCTTCAAATCAATGCGAAACAAATGATATACCTTCCAATACTTGCGATAGAAATGAAATAGCTTCAAATGCAGGCGAAAGACATGGTTTAGATTCAAATACTGATGATATACATAATTTAGCTTCAACTGCATGCGAAACAGACGAGTTAGCTTGAAATCCAAGCGAAACACATGATTTAGTTTCAAATCAATGCGAAGAAGAGGGCTTAGCTTCAAATCCATGCGAATCAAACAGTTTAGATTCAAATTCATGTGATATACATGATTTATCTTCAAATGCAGGCGAAGCAAAAGAGTTAGCTTCAAATCAATGCGAAACACATGATTTAGATTCAAGTCAATGAGAAGTAAAAGCCTAAGCCTCAAATTCATGCGAAACAAATGGTTTAGCTCCAAATACTTGTGATATACATGATTTAGCATCAACAGCACGCGAAACAAACGAGTTAGCTTCAAATCCATGCGAATCACATGATTTAGCTTGAAATCAATGCGAAGTAGAAGGCTTAGCTTCAAATCCATGCGAAACAAATGGTTTAGCTACAAATATTTGTGATATACATTATCTAGCTACAACTGCATGCGAAACAAACGAGTTAGCTTCAAATCCATGCGAATCACACGATTTAGCTTCAAATGAAAACGAAGTAGAAGACTTAGCTTTAACTCCATGCGAAACAAAAGGTTTGGCTTCAAATACTTGTGATATACATGAATCAGCTTCAACTGCGTGCGAAACAAACGAGTTAGCTTCAAATCCATGCGAAAGGCATGATTTAGCTTCAAGTCAGTGTGAAGTAGAAGGCTTAGCATGAAATCCCATGCGAATCAAATGGTTTAGGTTCAAATACTTGTGATATACATGATTTAGCTTCAACTGCATACGACACAAACGAGTTAGCTTCAAATCCATGCGAAACACATGACTCATCTTCATATCAATGCGATGTAGAAAGTTCAGCTTCAAATCCATGCGGCACATATGATTTAGCTTCAAATACTTGCGATATAAGTGATACAGTTTCAAATGGAGGCGAAACGAACGAGTTAGCTTCAATTCCATTCGAAACACACGATTTATCTTCAAATCAATGCGATGTAGAAGGTTTAGCTTCAAATAATAAGAGGTAGAAGGTTTAGCTTCAAATCAATAGAATGTAGAAGGTTTAGGTACAAATCAATGCGATGTAGTAGGTTCAGCTTCAAATCCATGCGGCACATATGATTTAGATTCAAATACTTGGGATATAAGTGATATAGTTTCAAATGGAGGCGATACGAACGAGTTAGCTTCAAATCCATGCGAAACACATGATTTAGCTGCAAATCAATGCGATGTAGAAGGTTTAGCTTCAAATCCATTAGATACACTAGATTTAGCTTCAAATCAATGCGATGTAGTAGGTTCAGCTTCAAATCGATGCGATATAAGTGATATAGCTTCAAAAGCAGGAGGAACAAACGAGGTAGCTTCAATTCCATGCGAAACAAATGATTTAGCTTCAAATCGATGCGATATAGAAGGCGTAGCTTCAAATCCATGCGAAACAAATGATTTAGCTACAAATACTTGTGATATACATTATTTAGCTACAACTGCATGCGAAACTAACGAGTTAACTTCATATCCATGCGAAACACACGATTTATCTTCAAATCAATGCGATGTAGTAGGTTTAGCTTCAAATCAATAAGAGGTAGAAGGTTTAGCTTCAAATCAATAGAATGTACATGGTTTAGGTACAAATCAATGCGATGTAGAAGGTTTAGATTCAAATCCATACGAAACACATGATTTAGCTTCAAATCAATGCGAAGTAGAAGGCTTAGCTTCAAATCCATGCGAAACACATGATTTAGTTGCAAATCAATGCGATGAAGAAGGTTTAGATTCAAATCAATAGAATGTAGAAGGTTTAGCTTCAAATCAATGCGATGTAGAAGGTTTAGCTTCAAATCCATATGAAACACATGATTTAGCTTCAAATCAATTCGAAGAACAAGGCTTAGATTCAAATCCATGCGAAACAAATGATTTTGCTGCAAATCAATGTGATGTAGAAGACTTAGCTTCAAATCCATGCGAGACACATGATTTAGCTTCAAATCAATGCGATGTAGAAGGTTTAGCTTCAAATTCACGCGAAACATATGATTTAGCTTCAAACACTTGGGGTATAAGTGATATAGCTTCAAATGCAGACTAATCAAACGAGTTAGCTTCAAAATCCACGCGATACACATGATTTAGCTTCAAATACTTCCGATACAAGTGATGTAAATTCAACTGCAGGAGAAACGAACGAGTTAGCTTCAAATCCATGCGAAACACATGATTTAGCTTCAAATCAATGCGATGTAGAAAGTTTAGCTTCAAATCCATACAAAACACATGATTTAGCTTCAAATCAATTCGAAGGACAAGGCTTAGATTAAAATCCTTGCGAAACAAATGATTTAGCTTCAAATCATTGCGAAGTAGAATGCTTAGCTTCAAATCCATGCGAAATAAATGGTTTAGCTTCAAACACTTGGGGTATAAGTGATATAGCTTCAAAAGCAGACTAATCAAACGAGTTAGCTTCGAAATCCCAGCGATACACAAGATTTAGCATCAAATACTTGCGATATAAGTGATGTAGCTTCAACTGGATGCGAAACAAACGAGTAACCTTCAAAATCCATGTGATAAACATGATGTAGCTTCAAATCAATGCGAAGTAGAAAGATTAGCTTCAAATACATGCGGAACAAACGATTGAACTTCAAACACTTCGGATATAGGTGATATAGCTTCAAATGCAGACTAATCAAACGAGTTAGCTTCAAATCCATGCGAAACACATGATTTAGCTGCAAATCAATGCGATGTAGAAGGTTTAGCTTCAAATTCCATGCGAAACAAATGATTTAGCATCAGATACTTGTTATATAAGTGATATAGCTGCAAATGCAGGGGAAACAAACGAGATAGCTTCAAATCCATGCGAAACACATGATTTAGCTGCAAATCAATGCGATGTAGAAGGTTCAGCTTCAAATTCCATGCGAAACACATGATTTAGCTTCAAATCAATAAGATGTAGAAGGTTTCGCTTCAAATCAATACGATGTAGAAGGTTTAGCTTCAAATCCATGCGACACAAATGACTTAGCTTCAGATACATGCGATATAAGTGATATAGCTACAAATGAATGCGAAACAAACGAGTTAGCTCCATAACCATGCGAAACATATAATTTTTGCTTCAAATCAATGCGATGTAAAAGGTTTTGCTTCAAATCCATGCGAAACAAATGATTTAGCATCAGATACTTGCGATATGGTTAATATAGCTTCAAATGCAGGGAAAACAAACGAGTTAGCTTCAAATCCATGCGAAACAGATGATTTAGCAGCAAATCAATGCGATGTAGAAGGTTTAGCTTCAAATCCATGCCAAACACATGATTTAGCTTCAAATCAATGGGATGTTGAAAGTTTATCTTCAAATCCATGCGAAACACATTATTTAGCTGCAAATCAGTGCGAAGTAGAAGGCTGAGGTTCAAATCCATGCGATTCAAACGGTTCATCTTCAAATACTTGTGAATGACATGATTTAGCTCCAACTGCATGCGAAACAAACGAGTTAGCTTCAAATCCATGCGAAACACATGATTTAGCTTCAAATCAATGCGATGTGGAAGGTTTAGCTTCAAATCCATTCCAAACACGTGATTTAGCTTCCAATTAATGCGAAGTAGAAGGCTTAGCTTCAAATCCATACGAAACAAATGGTTTAGCTACAAATACTTGTGATATACGTTATTTAGACTTAACTGCATGCGCATCGAACGAGTTAGCTTCAAATCCATGCGAAACACACGATTTAGCTTCAAATCAATGCGAAGTAGAAGGCTTAGATTCAAATCCATGCGATACGCAAGATTTAGCTTCAAATCAATGCGATGTAGAAGGTTCAGCTTCAAATCCATGCGACACATATGATTTAGCTTCAAATACTTGCGATATAAGTGATATAGCTTCAAAAGCAGGAGGAACAAACGAGGCAGCTTCAATTCCATGCGAAACAAATGATTTAGCTTCAAATCAATTCGAAGTAGAAGGCTTAGCTTCAAATCCATGCGAAACAAATGGTTTAGCTACAAATACTTGTGATATACATTATTTAGCTACAACCGCATGCGAAACAAACGAGTTAGCTTCAAATCAACGCGAAACACATGATTTAGCTTCAAGTTAATGCGATGTAGAAGATTTAGCTTCAAATCCAAGCGATACACAAGATTTAGCTTCAAATCAATGCGATGTAGAAGGTTCAGCTTCAAATCCATGGGACACATATGATTTAGCTTCAAATACTTGCGATATATGTGATATAGCTTCAACAGCTGGAGGAACAAACGAGGTAGCTTCAATTCCATGCGAAACAAATGATTTAGCTTCAAATCAATGCGATCTAGAAAGTTTAGCTTCAAATCCATGCGAAACAAATGGTTTAGCTACAAATACTTGTGATCTACATTATTTAGTTATAACTGCATGCGAAACGAACGAGTTAGCTTCAAATCCATGCGAAACACACGATTTAGCTTGAAATCAATGCGATGTAGAAGATTTACCTTCAAATCCAAGCGAAAAATATAATGTAGCTTCAAATCAATGCGATGTAGAAGATTTGGCTTCAAATCCATGCGATGTAGAAGGTTTAGCTTCAAATCCATGCGATACACATGATTTAGCTTCAAATCAACTCGAAGTACAAGGCTTAGATTCAAATCCATGCGAAACAAATGGTTTAGCTACAAATACTTGTGATATACGTAATTTAGATTTAACTGCATGCGCAACGAACGAGTTAGCTTCAAATCCATGCGAAACACATAATTTAGCTTCAAATCTTTTCGATGTAGAAGGTTTAGCTTCAAATCCATGCGAAACAATTGATTTAGCTTAAGATGCTTGTGATATAAGTGATATAGCTTCAAATGCAGACGAAACAAACGGGTTAGCTTCAACTCCATGCGAAACACATGATTTAGCTGCAAATCAATGCGATGTAGAAGGTTCAGCTTCAAATCCATGCGAAACAAATGATTAAGCTGCGAATCAATGCATGTAGAAGGTTTAGCTTCAAATCCAAGCGATAAAAATGATTTAGCATCTGATAATTGCGATATAGTTGATATAGCTTCAAATGCAGGGGAAACAATCGAGTTAGCTTCAAATCGATGCGAAACACATGATTCAGCTGCAAATCAATGCGATGTAGTAGGTTTAGCTTCAAATCCATGCCAAACACATGATTTAGCTTCAAATCCATGGGATGTAGAAGGTTTAGCTTCAAATCCATGCGAAATAAATGGTATAGCTGCAAATACTTGTGATATACATTATTTAGCTACAACTGCATGCGAAACAAACGAGTTAGCTTCAAATCCATGCGACACACATGATTTAGCTTCAAATCAATGCGATGTAGAAGGTTTAGCTTCACATCCATGCGATACACAAGATTTAGCTTCAAATCAATGCGATGTAGAAGGTTCAGCTTCAAATCTATGCGACACGTATGATTTAGCTTCAATTACTTGCGATATAAGTGATATAGCTTCAAAAGCAGAAGGAACAAACGAGGTAGCTTCAATTCCATGCGAAACAAATTATATAGCTTGAAATCAATGCGAAGTAGAAGGCTTAGCTTCAAATCCATGCGAAACAAATGGTTTAGCTACAAATATTTGTGATATACATTATCTAGCTACAACTGCATGCGAAACAAACGAGTTAGCTTCAAATCCATGCGAATCACACGATTTAGCTTCAAATGAAAACGAAGTAGAAGACTTAGCTTTAACTCCATGCGAAACAAAAGGTTTGGCTTCAAATACTTGTGATATATATTATTTAGCTACAACCGCATGCGAAACAAACGAGTTAGCTTCAAATCCATGCGAAGCACATGATTTAGAGTCAAATCAATGCGATGTAGAAGATTTATCTTCAAATCCATGCGATACACAAGATTTAGCTTCAAATCAATGCGATGTAGAAGGTTCAGTTTAAATAACAATGCGACACAAATGATTTAGCTTGAGATACTTGCGATATGAGTTATATAGCTTCAAATGCAGCGAAACAAACGAGTTGGCTTCAAATCAACGCGAAACACAAGATTTAGCTTCAAGTCAATTCGATGTAGAAGATTTAGCTTCAAATCCAAGCGAAACACATGATTTAGCTTCAAATCAATGCGATGTAGAAGGTTCAGCTTCAAATCCATGCGACACATATGATTTAGCTTCAAATACTTGTGTTATAAGTGATATAGCTTCAAAAGCTGGAGGAACAAACGAGGTAGCTTCAATTCCATGCGAAACAAATGATTTAGCTTCAAATCAATGCGAAGTAGAAGGTTTAGCTTCAAATCCATGCGAAACAAATGGTTTAGCTACAAATACTTGTGATATACATTATTTAGCTACAACCGCAGGCGAAACAAACGAGTTAGCTTCAAATCCATGCAAAACACATGATTAAGTTGCAAATCAATGCGAAGTAGAAGGATTAGCTTCAAATCAGTGCGGAACAAATGGTTTAGCTACAAATACTTGTGATATACATTATTTAGCTACAACCGCATGCGAAACAAATGAGTTAGCTTCAAATGCAAGCGAAACACATGATTTAGCTTCAAATCAATGCGATGTAGAATGTTTAGCTTCAAATCCATACGAAACACATTATTTAGCTTCAAATCAATTCGAAGGACAAGGCTTAGATTCAAATCCATGCGAAACAAATGATTTAGCTTCAAACACTTGGGGTATAAGTGATATAGCTTCAAATGCAGACTAATCAAACGAGTTAGCTTCAAAATCCACGCGATACACATGATTTAGCTTCAAATACTTGCGATATAAATGAAGAAGATTCAACTGCAGGCAAAACGAACGAGTTAGCTTCAAATCCATGCGAAACACATGATTTAGCTGCAAATTAATGTGATGTAGAAGGTTTAGCTTCAAATCCATGCGATACACAAGATTTAGCTTCAAATACTTGCGATATATGTGATATAGCTTCAACAGCTGGAGGAACAAACGAGGTAGCTTCAAATCCAAGCGAAACACATGATTTAGCTTCCAATACTTGCGATATATGTGAAATAGTTTCAAATGCAGGCAAAACGAACGAGTTAGCTGCAAATCCATGCGAAACACATGATTCAGCTGCAAATCAATGCGATGTAGAAGATTTAGCTTCAAATCCAAGCGATGCACAAGATTTAGCTTCAAATCAATGCGATGTAGAAGGTTCAGCTTCAAATCCATGGGACACATATGATGTAGCATCAAATACTTGCGATATATGTGATATAGCTTCAACAGCTGGAGGAACAAACGAGGTAGCTTCAATTCCATGCGAAACAAATGACTTAGCTTCAAATCAATGCGATCTAGAAAGTTTAGCTTCAAATCCATGCGAAACAAATGGTTTAGCTACAAATACTTGTGATCTACATTATTTAGTTATAACCTCATGCGAAACGAACGAGTTAGCTTCAAATCCATGCGAAACACACGATTTAGCTTCAAATACTTGCGATATAAGTGATATAGCTTCAAAAGCAGGAGGAACAAACGAGGCAGCTTCAATTCCATGCGAAACAAATGATTTAGCTTCAAATCAATTCGAAGTAGAAGGCTTAGCTTCAAATCCATGCGAAACAAATGGTTTAGCTACAAATACTTGTGATATACATTATTTAGCTACAACCGCATGCGAAACAAACGAGTTAGCTTCAAATCAACGCGAAACACATGATTTAGCTTCAAGTCAATGCGATGTAGAAGATTTAGCTTCAAATCCAAGCGAAACACAAGATTTGATTTAGTTTCAAATCAATTCCTAGTAGAAGGATTAGCTTCAAATCCATGCAAAATAAATGGTTCGGCTTCAAATACTTGCGATATAAATGAAGTAGCTTCAAATACAGTCAACACAAACGAGTTAGCTTCAAATTCAAGCGAAGTACAAGATTTAGCTTCATATCAACGCGAAGTAGAAGTCTTAGCTTCAAATCCATGCGACACAACTGATTTAGCTTCGAATACTTGAGATATTATTGAAACAGCTTCAAATGCAGACGACACAATCGAGTTATCATCAAATTCATGCAAAACACATGATTAAGCTTCAAATCGATGTAATGTAGAAGGTTCAGCTTCAACTGCATGCGACAACAATGATTTAGCTTGAGATACATGCGATATATGTGAAATAGCTCCAAATGCAGGCGAAGCAAACGAGGTAGCTTCAAATCCGTGCGAATCAAATGATTTAGCTGCAAATCAATGCGATGTAGAAGGTTTAGCTTCAAATCCATGCGAAACACATGATTTAGCTGCAAAACAATGCGATGAAGAAGGTTTAGCTTCCAATCCATGCGAAACAAATAATTTAGCATCAGATACTTGCTATATAAGTGATATAGCTTCAAATGAAGGCGAATCAAACCAGTTAGCTTCAATTCCATGCGAAGCACATGATTTAGCTTAAAATTCAAGCGAAACACATGGAATAGATTCAAATTCGAGCGAAACAAATGATTTAGGTTCAGATACTTGCGATATACATGATTTAGCATCAACTGCATGCGAAACAAACGAGTTAGCTTCAAATCCATGCGAAAAACATGATTTATCTTCAAATCAATGCGATATAGAAGAATTAGCTTCGAATCCATGCGAAACAAATGATCTACATCAAATACGTGCGATTTAAGTGATATAGCTTCATATGCAGGCGAAACAAAGGAGATTACTTCAAATCGATGCGAATCACATGATTTAGTTTCAAATCAATGCGAAGTAGTGGGCTTAGCTTCAAATCCATGCGAAACAAGTGATTCAGCTACAAATACTTGCGAATATAAGGGATACAGCTCCAAATGCAGACGAAACACACGAATTGGCTTCAAATCCATGCGAAACAAGTGATTTAGTTTCAAGTAAATTCTTAGTGGAAGGCTTAGCTTCAAATCCATGCGAAACAAAATATTTAGCTTCAAATACTAGAGAATATAAGTGATATAGCTTCCAATGCAGGCGAAACAAACGGGTTAGCTTCAAATCCATGCGAAACACATGATTTAGCTTCAAATCAATACGAAGTAGAGAGCTTAGCTTCAATATCATGCGGAACAGAAGATTTAGCTTCAAATACTTGCGAACATAAGTGATATAGCTTCAAATGCAGGCGAAACAAACGAGTTAGCTTCAAATCCATGCGAAATACATGATTTAGATTCAAATCAATTCGAAGTAGAAGGTTTAGCTTCAAATCCAAGGGAGACACATGATTTAGCTTCAAATCAGTGCGAAGTAGAAGGCTAAGCTTCAAATCCATGCGAATCTAATTGTTCGGCTTTAAATACTTGTGAAATGCATGATTTAGATTCAACTGCATGCGAAACAAACGAGTTACCTTCAAATCCACGCGAAACAAATGATTAGGCTTCAAATCAATGCGACGTAGTTGGCTTAGGTTTAAATCCATGCGAATCAAATGGTTCAGCTTCAAATACTTGTGATATACATAATTTCGTTTCAACTGCATGTGAAACGAACGTGTTAGCTTCAAATCCAAGCGAAACACATGATTTAGCTTCAAATCAATGCGAAGTAGAAGGCTTAGCTTCGAATCCAAGCGAGACAGATGATTTAGATTCAAATCATTGCGAAGTAGGAGGCTCAGCTTCAAATCCATGCGAATCAAATGGTTCGGCTTCAAATACTTGTAAAATACATGATTTAGCTTCAACTGCATGCGAAACAAACGAGATAGCTCCAAATCCATGCGAAACAAATGATTTAGCTAACAAATCAATGCGAAGTAGAAGGCGTAGCTTCAAATCCATGCGGAACAAATGATGTAGCTTCAAATAATTGCGATATAAGTGATATAGATTCAATTGCATTCGAAACAAACGAGTTAGCTTCAAATCCATGCGAAACGCATGATTCAGCTTTAAATTCATGCGAAAAAAATGATTTACCTTCAAGTACTTCCGAAATTAATGATATATCTTCAGATGCAGGCGAAACAAACGAGTTAGCTTCAAACCATTCGAAAAACATGATTTATCTTCAAATCAATGCGAAGTAGAATGCTTAGCTTCAAATCCATGCGACACTATTGGTTTAGCTTCAAATACTTGTGATATACATGAATCAGATTCAACTGAATGCCGAACAAACGAGTTAGCTTCAAATCCAAGCCAAACAATTGATTTAGTTTCAAATCAATGCGATGTAGATGGTTTAACTTCAAATCCATGAGAAACAAATGATTTAGCTACAGATACTTGCGATATAAATGATATAGCTTCAAATGCATGGGCAATAAACCAGTTACCTTCAAATCCAAGCGATACGCATGATTAAGCTTCAAATCAATTCTATGTAGAAGGTTTAGCTTCAAATCCAAGCGAAACAAATGATTTAGCTTCAAACGCTTGGGATATAAGCGATATAGCTTCAAATGCAGACGAATCAAACGAGTTAGTTTCAAAATCCATACGATACGCATGATTTAGCTTCAAATCAATGTGAAGTAGAAGGTTTAGCTTCAAATCCATCCGGAACAAATGATTTAGCTTAAGATACTTGCGATATAAGTGATGTAGCTTCAAATGCAGGCGAAACAAACGAGATAGATTCAAATCCATGCGTAACAAATGATTTAGCTTCAAAACAATGCGAAGTAGTACGCTTAGCTTCAAATCCATGTGAAAAAAATGGTTTAGCTTCAAATATTTTTGCTATACATAATTTAGCTTCAACGGCAGGCCATGCAAACGAGGTAGCTTCAAATCCATGCAAAACACATGATTAAGCTTCAAATGCATGTGAAACACATGATTTAGTTTCAAATTCATGGAAAACACGTTGTTTAGCATCAAATACAAGCGATACAAATGGTTTAGCTTCAAATACTTGTGATATACATTATTGAGCTACAACTGCAGGCGAAACAAACGAGTTAGCTTCAAATCCAAGCGATACACATGATTTAGATTCTAATCAACGCGAAGTAGAAGGCTTAGCGTCAAATCCATTCGAAACAGATGGTTTAGCTTCAAATACTTGCGATAGAAATGATATAGCTTCAAATGCAGGCGAAACAAACGAGTTAGCTTCTAATCCCAGCGAAACATATAATTTAGCTTCAAATCAATGCGAAGTAGAAGGCTTAGCGCAAAACCATGCGAAACAAATGGTTTAGCATCAAATACTTGCGATATAAATGATATAGCTTCGAATGCAGACGAAACAAACGAGTTACCTTCAAATCCATGCGAAACACATGATTTAGCTGCAAATCAATGCGATGTAAAATGTTTAGCTTCACCTCCAAGCAATACACAGGATTTAGCTTCAAATCAATGCGATGTAGAAGGATTAGCTTCAAATCCATGCGATGTAGAAGGCTTAGCTTCAAATCCATGCGAAACACATGATTTAGCTTCAAATAAATTCGAAGTAGAAGGCTTAGCTTCAAATCCATGAGAAATAAATGGGTTACCTTCAAATACTTGCAATATAAATGATATAGCTGAAAATGCAGGCGAAACAAACGAAATAGCTTCAAATCCATGAGAAACACATGACTTAGCTTCACATCAATGCGAAGTAGAAGACTTAGTTTCAAATCAATGCGAAACAAATGGTTTAGCTTCAAATACTTGTGATATACATGATTTAGCTTCAACTTCATGCGAAACAAGCGAGTTAGCTACGAAATCCATGCAAAATACATGATTTAGATTCAAATCCATGCGAAGTAGAAGGATTTAGCTTCAAATACTTGTTTTATACATTATTTAGCTTCACCGGCATGCGAAACAAACGAGTTAGGTTCAAATCAAACGAAACACATGATATAGCTTCAAATCAATGCAAAGTAGAAGCCTTAGCTTCAGATCCATGAGAAACAAATGGTTTAGCATCAAATACTTGTGATATACATGATTTAGCTTGAACTGCATGCCAAGCAAACGAGTTAGCTTCAAATCCAAGCGAAGTACATGATTTAGCTTCAAATCCATCCGAAGTAGAATGTCCATGCGAAACGAATGATTTAGCTACAAATCAATGCGAAGTGGAAGGCTTAGCTTCAAATACATGAAAAACAAATGATTTATCTTCAGATATGGGAATATAAGTGATATAGCTTCAAGTGCATGCGAAACGATCGAGTTAGCTGCAAATCAATGCGAAATAGAACGTTTATCTTCAAATCCATGACAAACAAATGCCTTAGCTTCAAATACTTGTGATATACATGATTAAGCTTCAAATGCAGGCGAATCAAACTAGTTACCTTCAAATCCATGCGAAACACATGATTTAGCTTCAAATGAATGCGAAGTAGATGTTTTTTCTTCGAATCCATGCGAAACAAATGGTTTCGCATCAAATACTTGTGATAAACATGATGTAGCATCAACTGCATGCGAAACAAACGAGTTAGCATCAAATCCATGCGAAACACATGATTTAGCTTCAAATGAATGCGATGAAGAAGGACGATCTCCGAATCCATGAGAAACAAATGGTTTATGTTCAAATACCTGCGATATATGTGGCTTAGCTTAAAATGCAGTTGAAACAAACGAGTTAGCTTCAAATCCAAGCGAAACACATGATTTAGCTTCAAATCAATGCGAAGTAGAAGGCTTAGCTTCAAATACATCAGAAACAAATGATTTATCTCTGGAATTGCGATATATGTGATATAGCTTCAAATGCACGCGAAACAATCGAGTTAGATTCAAAT
The DNA here is from genome assembly GCF_051020955.1 of Megalopta genalis. Classification (NCBI taxonomy): domain Eukaryota; kingdom Metazoa; phylum Arthropoda; class Insecta; order Hymenoptera; family Halictidae; genus Megalopta; species Megalopta genalis. The sequence continues at coordinate 68,649 of NW_027476349.1, forward strand.
CCATGCGAAATACATGATTTAGTTCAAATAAATGCGAAGTAGATGGTTTAGCTTCAAATCCATGCGAAACAAATGGTTTAGCTACAAATCAATGCGAAGTGGAAGGCTTAGCTTCAAATACATGAAAAACAAATGATTTATCTACAGCTATGGGAATATAAGTGATATAGCTTCAAGTGCATGCGAAACGATCGAGTTAGCTGCAAATCAATTCGAAATAGAAGGTTTATCTTCAAATCCATGAGAAACAAATGCCATAGCTTCAAATACTTGTGATATACATGATTAAGCTTCAAATGCAGGCGAAACAAACGAGTTAGCTTCAAATCCATGCGAAACACATGATTTAGCTTCAAATGAATGCGAAGTAGATGTTTTTTCTTCGAATCCATGCGAAACAAATGGTTTATGTTCAAATACTTGCGATATACGTGAGTTAGCTTAAAATGCAGGTGAAACAAAAGAGTTAGCTTCAAATCCATGCGAAACACATCATTTAGCTCCAAATTCATGCGAAACACATGGTTTATCTTCAGATAATTGCGATATATGTGATATAGCATCAAATGCACACGAAACAATCGAGTTAGATTCAAATCCATGCGAATTACATGATTTAGCTTCAAAATATGCGAAGTGGAAGGCTTAGCTTCAAATACGTGAGGAACAAATGGTTTAGCTTCAAATGCTTGCGATATAAATGATATAGCTTCAAATGCATGCAACACAAACGAGTTACCTTCACATTCATGCAAAACACATGATTTAGCTTCAAATCAATGCGAAGTAGAATAACTAGCTTCACATCCATTCGAAACAAACGATTTAGCTTCAAATACTTGCGATATAAATCATTTAGGTTCAACTGCATGCGAAACAAACGAGTTAGTTTCAAATTCATGCGAAGCACATGATTAAACTTCAAATGCATACGAAACACATGATTTGGCTTCGATACAATGCGAAGTGGAAGGTTTAGCTTCCAATCCATGCGAAACAAATGATTTAGCTTCACATACTTGCGACGTAATTGATATAGGATTCAAATGCATGCGAAACAAACGAGTTAGCGTCAAATCCATGCGAAACACATGATTAAACTTCAAATGCATACGAAACACATGATTTGGCTTCGATACAATGCGAAGGGGAAGGTTTAGCTTCAAATCCATGCGAAACAAATGATTTAGCTTCACATACTTGCGACGTAATTGATATAGGATTCAAATGCATGCGAAACAAACGAGTTAGCTTCAAATTCATGCGAAGCACATGATTTAGCTTCAAATCAATGCGGAATAGAAGGTTTAGCTTCAAATGCATGCGAAACACATGATTTAACTTTAAATCAATGCGAAGTAGAAGGCTTAGCTTCAAATCCATGCGAATCGAATGGTTTAGCTTCAAATACTTGTGATATACATGAGTTATCTTCAAATGCAGACGAATCAAAAGAGTTAGCTTCAAATCCATGCGAAACACATGGTTTAGCTTCAAATTCATGCGAAACACATTGTTTAGCTTAATATTCATGCGAAACAAATGGTGCTGCTTCAAATACTTGTGATATACATGATTTAGCTTCAACTGCATGCCAAACAAACGAGTTAGCTTCAAATCCATGCGAACCACATGATTTTTCTTCAAATCATTGCGAAGTAGAAGGCTTAGCTTCAAATCCATGCGACACTAATGATTTAGCTTCAAATACTTAGGAATATAAGTGATATGGCTTCAAATGCAGGCGAAACAATCCAGTTAGCTTCATATCAATGCGACGTAAAAGGCTTATATTCGAGTTCAAGCGAAACAAGTGGCTTAGCTTCAAATACTTGTGATATACATGATTTAGCTTCAAGTGCAGGCGGAACAAACGAGTGAGGTTCATATCCATGCGAAACACATGATTCAGCTTCAAATCAATGCGAAGTAGAAGGCTTAGCTTCACATACACGAGAAACAAATGATTTATGTTCAGATAATTGCGATATATGTGCTATAGCTTCAAATGCTCGCGAAACAATCGAGTTAGATTCAAATGCATGCGAAATACATGATTTAGTTTCAAATAAATGCAAAGTAGAAGGTTTAGCTTCAAATCCATGCGAAACAAACGGTTTACCTTCATATAGTTGTGATATACATGATTTAGCTTTTACAGCATGCGCAACAAACGAGTTATCTTCAAATCCAAGCGAAACACATGATTTAGCATCAACTCATGCAGGCGAGACGATCGAGTTAGCTTCTAATACATGCGAAGTAGAAGGTTTTTCTTCAAATCCATGCGAAACAAATGGTTTAGCTTCACATACTTGTGATATACATGATTTTGATTCAAATGCAGGCGAAATAAACAAGTTGGCTTCAAATCCATGCGAAACACATGATTTAGCGTCAAATTCATGCAAAGTAGAAGACTTAGCTTCAAATAAATGCGAATCAAAAGGTTTAGCTTATAATGCTTGTGATATCCATGATTTAGAATCAAATGCATGCGAAACAAACGAGGTAGCTTCAAATCCAAGGGAAACACATGATTTAACTTCAAATCAATGCGAAGTAGAAGGCACAGCTTCAAATCCAAGCGAAACAAATGGATTAGATTCAAATACTTGTGAATATATGTGATATAGCTTCTAATGCAGGCGAAACAAACGAGTTAGCTTCAAATCCATGCGTAACACATTATTTAGCTTGAAGTCAGAGCGAAGAAGATGGCTTAGCTTCAAATCAATGCGAAACAAATGATATACCTTCCAATACTTGCGATAGAAATGAAATAGCTTCAAATGCAGGCGAAAGACATGGTTTAGATTCAAATACTGATGATATACATAATTTAGCTTCAACTGCATGCGAAACAGACGAGTTAGCTTGAAATCCAAGCGAAACACATGATTTAGTTTCAAATCAATGCGAAGAAGAGGGCTTAGCTTCAAATCCATGCGAATCAAACAGATTAGATTCAAATTCATGTGATATACATGATTTATCTTCAAATGCAGGCGAAGCAAAAGAGTTAGCTTCAAATCAATGCGAAACACATGATTTAGATTCAAGTCAATGAGAAGTAAAAGCCTAAGCCTCAAATTCATGCGAAACAAATGGTTTAGCTCCAAATACTTGTGATATACATGATTTAGCATCAACAGCACGCGAAACAAACGAGTTAGCTTCAAATCCATGCGAATCACATGATTTAGCTTTAAATCAATGCGAAGTAGAAGGCTTAGTTTCAAATACATGAGAAACAATTGATTTATCTTCAGATAATTGCGATATAAATGAAATAGCTTCAAATGCACGCGAAAGACATGGCTTAGATTCAAATACTGGTGATATACATAATTTAGCTTCAACTGTATGCGAAACAAACGAGTTAGCTTTAAATCAATGCGCAGTTGGAGGTTTATCTTCAAATCCATGCGAAACAATCGAGTTAGCATCAAATCCATGCGAAACACATTATTTAGCATCAAATCCATGCGAAACACACGATTTAGCTTGAAATCAATGCGAAGTAGAAGGCTTAGCTTCAAATCCATGCGAAACAAATGGTTTAGCTACAAATATTTGTGATATACATTATCTAGCTACAACTGCATGCGAAACAAACGAGTTAGCTTCAAATCCATGCGAATCACACGATTTAGCTTCAAATGAAAACGAAGTAGAAGACTTAGCTTTAACTCCATGCGAAACAAAAGGTTTGGCTTCAAATACTTGTGATATACATGAATCAGCTTCAACTGCGTGCGAAACAAACGAGTTAGCTTCAAATCCATGCGAAAGGCATGATTTAGCTTCAAGTCAGTGTGAAGTAGAAGGCTTAGCATGAAATCCCATGCGAATCAAATGGTTTAGGTTCAAATACTTGTGATATACATGATTTAGCTTCAACTGCATACGACACAAACGAGTTAGCTTCAAATCCATGCGAAACACACGATTTATCTTCAAATCAATGCGATGTAGAAGGTTTAGCTTCAAATAATAAGAGGTAGAAGGTTTAGCTTCAAATCAATAGAATGTAGAAGGTTTAGGTACAAATCAATGCGATGTAGTAGGTTCAGCTTCAAATCCATGCGGCACATATGATTTAGATTCAAATACTTGGGATATAAGTGATATAGTTTCAAATGGAGGCGATACGAACGAGTTAGCTTCAAATCCATGCGAAACACATGATTTAGCTGCAAATCAATGCGATGTAGAAGGTTTAGCTTCAAATCCATTAGATACACTAGATTTAGCTTCAAATCAATGCGATGTAGTAGGTTCAGCTTCAAATCGATGCGATATAAGTGATATAGCTTCAAAAGCAGGAGGAACAAACGAGGTAGCTTCAATTCCATGCGAAACAAATGATTTAGCTTCAAATCGATGCGATATAGAAGGCGTAGCTTCAAATCCATGCGAAACAAATGATTTAGCTACAAATACTTGTGATATACATTATTTAGCTACAACTGCATGCGAAACTAACGAGTTAACTTCATATCCATGCGAAACACACGATTTATCTTCAAATCAATGCGATGTAGTAGGTTTAGCTTCAAATCAATAAGAGGTAGAAGGTTTAGCTTCAAATCAATAGAATGTACATGGTTTAGGTACAAATCAATGCGATGTAGAAGGTTTAGATTCAAATCCATACGAAACACATGATTTAGCTTCAAATCAATGCGAAGTAGAAGGCTTAGCTTCAAATCCATGCGAAACACATGATTTAGTTGCAAATCAATGCGATGAAGAAGGTTTAGATTCAAATCAATAGAATGTAGAAGGTTTAGCTTCAAATCAATGCGATGTAGAAGGTTTAGCTTCAAATCCATATGAAACACATGATTTAGCTTCAAAACAATTCGAAGAACAAGGCTTAGATTCAAATCCATGCGAAACAAATGATTTTGCTGCAAATCAATGTGATGTAGAAGGCTTAGCTTCAAATCCATGCGAGACACATGATTTAGCTTCAAATCAATGCGATGTAGAAGGTTTAGCTTCAAATTCACGCGAAACATATGATTTAGCTTCAAACACTTGGGGTATAAGTGATATAGCTTCAAATGCAGACTAATCAAACGAGTTAGCTTCAAAATCCACGCGATACACATGATTTAGCTTCAAATACTTCCGATACAAGTGATGTAAATTCAACTGCAGGAGAAACGAACGAGTTAGCTTCAAATCCATGCGAAACACATGATTTAGCTTCAAATCAATGCGATGTAGAAAGTTTAGCTTCAAATCCATACAAAACACATGATTTAGCTTCAAATCAATTCGAAGGACAAGGCTTAGATTAAAATCCTTGCGAAACAAATGATTTAGCTTCAAATCATTGCGAAGTAGAATGCTTAGCTTCAAATCCATGCGAAATAGATGGTTTAGCTTCAAACACTTGGGGTATAAGTGATATAGCTTCAAAAGCAGACTAATCAAACGAGTTAGCTTCGAAATCCCAGCGATACACAAGATTTAGCATCAAATACTTGCGATATAAGTGATGTAGCTTCAACTGGATGCGAAACAAACGAGTAACCTTCAAAATCCATGTGATACACATGATGTAGCTTCAAATCAATGCGAAGTAGAAAGATTAGCTTCAAATACATGCGGAACAAACGATTGAACTTCAAACACTTCGGATATAGGTGATATAGCTTCAAATGCAGACTAATCAAACGAGTTAGCTTCAAATCCATGCGAAACACATGATTTAGCTGCAAATCAATGCGATGTAGAAGGTTTAGCTTCAAATTCCATGCGAAACAAATGATTTAGCATCAGATACTTGTTATATAAGTGATATAGCTTCAAGTGCAGGGGAAACAAACGAGATAGCTTCAAATCCATGCGAAACACATGATTTAGCTGCAAATCAATGCGATGTAGAAGGTTCAGCTTCAAATTCCATGCGAAACACATGATTTAGCTTCAAATCAATAAGATGTAGAAGGTTTCGCTTCAAATCAATACGATGTAGAAGGTTTAGCTTCAAATCCATGCGACACAAATGACTTAGCTTCAGATACATGCGATATAAGTGATATAGCTACAAATGAATGCGAAACAAACGAGTTAGCTCCATAACCATGCGAAACATATAATTTTTGCTTCAAATCAATGCGATGTAAAAGGTTTAGCTTCAAATCCATGCGAAACAAATGATTTAGCATCAGATACTTGCGATATGGTTAATATAGCTTCAAATGCAGGGAAAACAAACGAGTTAGCTTCAAATCCATGCGAAACAGATGATTTAGCAGCAAATCAATGCGATGTAGAAGGTTTAGCTTCAAATCCATGCCAAACACATGATTTAGCTTCAAATCAATGGGATGTTGAAAGTTTATCTTCAAATCCATGCGAAACACATTATTTAGCTGCAAATCAGTGCGAAGTAGAAGGCTGAGGTTCAAATCCATGCGATTCAAACGGTTCATCTTCAAATACTTGTGAATGACATGATTTAGCTCCAACTGCATGCGAAACAAACGAGTTAGCTTCAAATCCATGCGAAACACATGATTTAGCTTCAAATCAATGCGATGTGGAAGGTTTAGCTTCAAATCCATTCCAAACACGTGATTTAGCTTCCAATTAATGCGAAGTAGAAGGCTTAGCTTCAAATCCATACGAAACAAATGGTTTAGCTACAAATACTTGTGATATACGTTATTTATACTTAACTGCATGCGCATCGAACGAGTTAGCTTCAAATCCATGCGAAACACACGATTTAGCTTCAAATCAATGCGAAGTAGAAGGCTTAGATTCAAATCCATGCGATACGCAAGATTTAGCTTCAAATCAATGCGATGTAGAAGGTTCAGCTTCAAATCCATGCGACACATATGATTTAGCTTCAAATACTTGCGATATAAGTGATATAGCTTCAAAAGCAGGAGGAACAAACGAGGCAGCTTCAATTCCATGCGAAACAAATGATTTAGCTTCAAATCAATTCGAAGTAGAAGGCTTAGCTTCAAATCCATGCGAAACAAATGGTTTAGCTACAAATACTTGTGATATACATTATTTAGCTACAACCGCATGCGAAACAAACGAGTTAGCTTCAAATCAACGCGAAACACATGATTTAGCTTCAAGTTAATGCGATGTAGAAGATTTAGCTTCAAATCCAAGCGATACACAAGATTTAGCTTCAAATCAATGCGATGTAGAAGGTTCAGCTTCAAATCCATGGGACACATATGATTTAGCTTCAAATACTTGCGATATATGTGATATAGCTTCAACAGCTGGAGGAACAAACGAGGTAGCTTCAATTCCATGCGAAACAAATGATTTAGCTTCAAATCAATGCGATCTAGAAAGTTTAGCTTCAAATCCATGCGAAACAAATGGTTTAGCTACAAATGCTTGTGATCTACATTATTTAGTTATAACTGCATGCGAAACGAACGAGTTAGCTTCAAATCCATGCGAAACACACGATTTAGCTTGAAATCAATGCGATGTAGAAGATTTACCTTCAAATCCAAGCGAAAAATATAATGTAGCTTCAAATCAATGCGATGTAGAAGATTTGGCTTCAAATCCATGCGATGTAGAAGGTTTAGCTTCAAATCCATGCGATACACATGATTTAGCTTCAAATCAACTCGAAGTACAAGGCTTAGATTCAAATCCATGCGAAACAAATGGTTTAGCTACAAATACTTGTGATATACGTAATTTAGATTTAACTGCATGCGCAACGAACGAGTTAGCTTCAAATCCATGCGAAACACATAATTTAGCTTCAAATCTTTTCGATGTAGAAGGTTTAGCTTCAAATCCATGCGAAACAATTGATTTAGCTTAAGATGCTTGTGATATAAGTGATATAGCTTCAAATGCAGACGAAACAAACGGGTTAGCTTCAACTCCATGCGAAACACATGATTTAGCTGCAAATCAATGCGATGTAGAAGGTTCAGCTTCAAATCCATGCGAAACAAATGATTAAGCTGCGAATCAATGCATGTAGAAGGTTTAGCTTCAAATCCAAGCGATAAAAATGATTTAGCATCTGATAATTGCGATATAGTTGATATAGCTTCAAATGCAGGGGAAACAATCGAGTTAGCTTCAAATCGATGCGAAACACATGATTCAGCTGCAAATCAATGCGATGTAGTAGGTTTAGCTTCAAATCCATGCCAAACACATGATTTAGCTTCAAATCCATGGGATGTAGAAGGTTTAGCTTCAAATCCATGCGAAATAAATGGTATAGCTGCAAATACTTGTGATATACATTATTTAGCTACAACTGCATGCGAAACAAACGAGTTAGCTTCAAATCCATGCGACACACATGATTTAGCTTCAAATCAATGCGATGTAGAAGGTTTAGCTTCACATCCATGCGATACACAAGATTTAGCTTCAAATCAATGCGATGTGGAAGGTTCAGCTTCAAATCTATGCGACACGTATGATTTAGCTTCAATTACTTGCGATATAAGTGATATAGCTTCAAAAGCAGAAGGAACAAACGAGGTAGCTTCAATTCCATGCGAAACAAATTATATAGCTTGAAATCAATGCGAAGTAGAAGGCTTAGCTTCAAATCCATGCGAAACAAATGGTTTAGCTACAAATATTTGTGATATACATTATCTAGCTACAACTGCATGCGAAACAAACGAGTTAGCTTCAAATCCATGCGAATCACACGATTTAGCTTCAAATGAAAACGAAGTAGAAGACTTAGCTTTAACTCCATGCGAAACAAAAGGTTTGGCTTCAAATACTTGTGATATATATTATTTAGCTACAACCGCATGCGAAACAAACGAGTTAGCTTCAAATCCATGCGAAGCACATGATTTAGAGTCAAATCAATGCGATGTAGAAGATTTAGCTTCAAATCCATGCGATACACAAGATTTAGCTTCAAATCAATGCGATGTAGAAGGTTCAGTTTAAATAACAATGCGACACAAATGATTTAGCTTGAGATACTTGCGATATGAGTTATATAGCTTCAAATGCAGCGAAACAAACGAGTTGGCTTCAAATCAACGCGAAACACAAGATTTAGCTTCAAGTCAATTCGATGTAGAAGATTTAGCTTCAAATCCAAGCGAAACACATGATTTAGCTTCAAATCAATGCGATGTAGAAGGTTCAGCTTCAAATCCATGCGACACATATGATTTAGCTTCAAATACTTGTGTTATAAGTGATATAGCTTCAAAAGCTGGAGGAACAAACGAGGTAGCTTCAATTCCATGCGAAACAAATGATTTAGCTTCAAATCAATGCGAAGTAGAAGGTTTAGCTTCAAATCCATGCGAAACAAATGGTTTAGCTACAAATACTTGTGATATACATTATTTAGCTACAACCGCAGGCGAAACAAACGAGTTAGCTTCAAATCCATGCAAAACACATGATTAAGTTGCAAATCAATGCGAAGTAGAAGGATTAGCTTCAAATCAGTGCGGAACAAATGGTTTAGCTACAAATACTTGTGATATACATTATTTAGCTACAACCGCATGCGAAACAAATGAGTTAGCTTCAAATGCAAGCGAAACACATGATTTAGCTTCAAATCAATGTGATGTAGAAGGTTTAGCTTCAAATCCATACGAAACACATTATTTAGCTTCAAATCAATTCGAAGGACAAGGCTTAGATTCAAATCCATGCGAAACAAATGATTTAGCTTCAAACACTTGGGGTATAAGTGATATAGCTTCAAATGCAGACTAATCAAACGAGTTAGCTTCAAAATCCACGCGATACACATGATTTAGCTTCAAATACTTGCGATATAAATGAAGAAGATTCAACTGCAGGCAAAACGAACGAGTTAGCTTCAAATCCATGCGAAACACATGATTTAGCTGCAAATTAATGTGATGTAGAAGGTTTAGCTTCAAATCCATGCGATACACAAGATTTAGCTTCAAATACTTGCGATATATGTGATATAGCTTCAACAGCTGGAGGAACAAACGAGGTAGCTTCAAATCCAAGCGAAACACATGATTTAGCTTCCAATACTTGCGATATATGTGAAATAGTTTCAAATGCAGGCGAAACGAACGAGTTAGCTGCAAATCCATGCGAAACACATGATTCAGCTGCAAATCAATGCGATGTAGAAGATTTAGCTTCAAATCCAAGCGATGCACAAGATTTAGCTTCAAATCAATGCGATGTAGAAGGTTCAGCTTCAAATCCATGGCACACATATGATGTAGCATCAAATACTTGCGATATATGTGATATAGCTTCAACAGCTGGAGGAACAAACGAGGTAGCTTCAATTCCATGCGAAACAAATGACTTAGCTTCAAATCAATGCGATCTAGAAAGTTTAGCTTCAAATCCATGCGAAACAAATGGTTTAGCTACAAATACTTGTGATCTACATTATTTAGTTATAACCTCATGCGAAACGAACGAGTTAGCTTCAAATCCATGCGAAACACACGATTTAGCTTCAAATACTTGCGAATATAAGGGATACAGCTCCAAATGCAGACGAAACACACGAATTGGCTTCAAATCCATGCGAAACAAGTGATTTAGTTTCAAGTAAATTCTTAGTGGAAGGCTTAGCTTCAAATCCATGCGAAACAAAATATTTAGCTTCAAATACTAGAGAATATAAGTGATATAGCTTCCAATGCAGGCGAAACAAACGGGTTAGCTTCAAATCCATGCGAAACACATGATTTAGCTTCAAATCAATACGAAGTAGAGAGCTTAGCTTCAATATCATGCGGAACAGAAGATTTAGCTTCAAATACTTGCGAACATAAGTGATATAGCTTCAAATGCAGGCGAAACAAACGAGTTAGCTTCAAATCCATGCGAAATACATGATTTAGATTCAAATCAATTCGAAGTAGAAGGTTTAGCTTCAAATCCAAGGGAGACACATGATTTAGCTTCAAATCAGTGCGAAGTAGAAGGCTAAGCTTCAAATCCATGCGAATCTAATTGTTCGGCTTTAAATACTTGTGAAATGCATGATTTAGATTCAACTGCATGCGAAACAAACGAGTTACCTTCAAATCCACGCGAAACAAATGATTAGGCTTCAAATCAATGCGACGTAGTTGGCTTAGGTTTAAATCCATGCGAATCAAATGGTTCAGCTTCAAATACTTGTGATATACATAATTTCGTTTCAACTGCATGTGAAACGAACGTGTTAGCTTCAAATCCAAGCGAAACACATGATTTAGCTTCAAATGAATGCGAAGTAGAAGGCTTAGCTTCGAATCCAAGCGAGACAGATGATTTAGATTCAAATCATTGCGAAGTAGGAGGCTCAGCTTCAAATCCATGCGAATCAAATGGTTCGGCTTCAAATACTTGTAAAATACATGATTTAGCTTCAACTGCATGCGAAACACATGGTTTAGCTTAATATTCATGCGAAACGAATGGTTCAGCGCCAAATACTTGTGATATACATGATTTAGCTTCAACTGCATGTGAAACAAACATGTTAGCTTAAAATCCAAGCGAAACACATGATTCAGCTTCAAATCAATGCGAAGTAAAAGGCTTAGCTTCAAATTCATGCGGTCCAAATGGTTTTGCTTCAAATACTTGTGACATACATGATTTAGCTTCAACTGCATGCGAAACAAACGAGATAGCTCCAAATCCATGCGAAACAAATGATTTAGCTAACAAATCAATGCGAAGTAGAAGGCGTAGCTTCAAATCCATGCGGAACAAATGATGTAGCTTCAAATAATTGCGATATAAGTGATATAGATTCAATTGCATTCGAAACAAACGAGTTAGCTTCAAATCCATGCGAAACGCATGATTCAGCTTTAAATTCATGCGAAAAAAATGATTTACCTTCAAGTACTTCCGAAATTAATGATATATCTTCAGATGCAGGCGAAACAAACGAGTTAGCTTCAAACCATTCGAAAAACATGATTTATCTTCAAATCAATGCGATGTAGAAAAATTAGCTTCGAATCCATGCGAAACAAATGATCTACATCAAATACGTGCGATTTAAGTGATATAGCTTCATATGCAGGCGAAACAAAGGAGATTACTTCAAATCGATGCGAATCACATGATTTAGTTTCAAATCAATGCGAACTAGTGGGCTTAGCTTCAAATCCATGCGAAACAAGTGATTGAGCTTCAAATTAATGCGATGTAGAAGGTTTAGCATCAAAACAATAAGAGGTCGAAGGTTAAGCTTCAAATCAATAGAATGTAGAAGGTTTAGCTTCAAATCAATGCGATATAGACAGTTTAGCTTCAAATCCATACGAAACACATGATTTATCTTCAAATCAATTCGAAGGACAAGGCTTAGATTCAAATCCATGCGAAACAAATGATTTAGCTTCAAATAAGTGCGAAGTAGGAGGCTTACCTTCAAATCCATGAGCAAGTAAAGATTTAGCCTCAAATACTTGCGAATATAAGTGATATAGCTTCAAATGCAGGCGAAACAAACGAGTTAGCTTCAAATCCAAGCGAAACACATGATTTAGCTTCAAATCAATGCGAAGTAGAGGGTTTAGCTCAAATCCATGCGAAACGAATGATTTAGCTACAAATACTTGCGATTGTAAGGGACACAGCTTCAAATGCATGCGAAACAAACGAGCTAGCTTCAAATACTTGCAATATAATTGAAACAGTTTCAAATGCAGACAAAACAAACGAGTTAGGTTCACATCCGTGCGAAACAAATGATTTAGCTTCAAATACTCTCGATATTAGTGATATAGCTGCACATGAAGTCGAAACAAACGGGTTTGCTTCAAATCCATGCAAAACAAATGGTTCAGCTTCAAATACTTGCGATATAAATGAAGTAGCTTCAAATACAGTCAACACAAACGAGCTAGCTTCAAATCCAAGCGAAACACAAGATTTGATTTAGTTTCAAATCAATTCCTAGTAGAAGGATTAGCTTCAAATCCATGCAAAATAAATGGTTCGGCTTCAAATACTTGCGATATAAATGAAGTAGCTTCAAATACAGTCAACACAAACGAGTTAGCTTCAAATTCAAGCGAAGTACAAGATTTAGCTTCATATCAACGCGAAGTAGAAGTCTTAGCTTCAAATCCATGCGACACAACTGATTTAGCTTCGAATTCTTGAGATATTATTGAAACAGCTTCAAATGCAGACGACACAATCGAGTTATCATCAAATTCATGCAAAACACATGATTAAGCTTCAAATCGATGTAATGTAGAAGGTTCAGCTTCAACTGCATGCGACAACAATGATTTAGCTTGAGATACATGCGATATATGTGAAATAGCTCCAAATGCAGGCGAAGCAAACGAGGTAGCTTCAAATCCGTGCGAATCAAATGATTTAGCTGCAAATCAATGCGATGTAGAAGGTTTAGCTTCAAATCCATGCGAAACACATGATTTAGCTGCAAAACAATGCGATGAAGAAGGTTTAGCTTCCAATCCATGCGAAACAAATAATTTAGCATCAGATACTTGCTATATAAGTGATATAGCTTCAAATGAAGGCGAATCAAACCAGTTAGCTTCAATTCCATGCGAAGCACATGATTTAGCTTAAAATTCAAGCGAAACACATGGAATAGATTCAAATTCGAGCGAAACAAATGATTTAGGTTCAGATACTTGCGATATACATGATTTAGCATCAACTGCATGCGAAACAAACGAGTTAGCTTCAAATCCATGCGAAAAACATGATTTATCTTCAAATCAATGCGATATAGAAGAATTAGCTTCGAATCCATGCGAAACAAATGATCTACATCAAATACGTGCGATTTAAGTGATATAGCTTCATATGCAGGCGAAACAAAGGAGATTACTTCAAATCGATGCGAATCACATGATTTAGTTTCAAATCAATGCGAAGTAGTGGGCTTAGCTTCAAATCCATGCGAAACAAGTGATTGAGCTTCAAATACTTGCGAATATAAGGGATACAGCTCCAAATGCAGACGAAACACACGAATTGGCTTCAAATCCATGCGAAACAAGTGATTTAGTTTCAAGTAAATTCTTAGTGGAAGGCTTAGCTTCAAATCCATGCGAAACAAAATATTAGCTTCAAATACTAGAGAATATAAGTGATATAGCTTCCAATGCAGGCGAAACAAACGGGTTAGCTTCAAATCCATGCGAAACACATGATTTAGCTTCAAATCAATACGAAGTAGAGAGCTTAGCTTCAATATCATGCGGAACAGAAGATTTAGCTTCAAATACTTGCGAACATAAGTGATATAGCTTCAAATGCAGGCGAAACAAACGAGTTAGCTTCAAATCCAAGCGAAACACATGATCTAGCTTCAATCAATGCGATGTAGAAGGTCTAGCTTCAATTCCGCGCGAAACAAATGATTTAGATTCAAATACTTGCGATATAAGTGATATAGCTTCAACTACATCCGAAACAAACGAGTTAGCTTCAAATCCAAGCGAAACACATAATTTAGCATCAAGTCAATTCGAAGTAGAAGGCTTGGCTTCAAATCTATGCGACACTATTTGTTTAGCTTCAAATACTTGTGACATACATGATCAGATTCAACTGAATGCCGAAAAACGAGTTAGCTTCAAATCCAAGCCAAACGATTGAGTTAGCTACAAATCAATGCGATGTAGATGGTTTAACTTCAAAGCATGAGAAACAAATGATTTAGCTACAGATACTTGCGATATAAATGATATAGCTTCAAATGCATGGGCAACAAACCAGTTATCTCCAAATCCATGGGGAACACATGATTTGGCTTCAAATCCAAGCGAAACACATGATCTATCTTCAAATCAATGCGATGTAGAAGGTCTAGCATCAATTCCGCGCGAAACAAATGATTTAGCTTCCAAATACTTGCGATATAAGTGATATAGCTTCAAATGCAGGCGACACAAACGAGTTCGCTTCAAATCCATGAGAAAGACATGATTTAGCTTCAAATGCAGGCGAAACAAACGAGTTAGCTTCAAAATCCATGCGAATACACATGATTTATCTTCAAATCAATGCGAAGTAGAAGTCTTAGCTACAAATCCATGCGAATGAAATGGTTTAGCTTCAGATACTTGTGATTTACATAATTTAGCTTCAACTCCATCCGAAACAAACGAGTTAGCTTCAAATCCAAACGGAACACATAATTTAGCTTCAAATCAATGCGAAGTAGAATGCTTAGCTTCAAATCCATGCGACACTATTGGTTTAGCTTCAAGTACTTGTGATATACATGAATCAGATTCAACTGAATGCCGAACAACGAGTTAGCTTCAAATCCAAGCCAAACGATTGATTTAGCTTCAAATCAATGCGATGTAGATGTTTAACTTCAAATCCATGAGAAACAAATGATTTAGCTACAGATACTTGCGATATAAATGATATAGCTTCAAATGCATGGGCAACAAACCAGTTATCTCCAAATCCATGCGAAACACATGATTTGGCTTCAAATCCAAGCGAAACACATGATCTATCTTCAAATCAATGCGATGTAGAAGGTCTCGCATCAATTCCGCGCGAAACAAATGATTTAGCTTCAAATACTTGCGATATAAATGATATAGCTTCAAATGCACGGGCAACAAACCAGTTACCTTCAAATCCATGCGAAACATATGATTTGGCTTCAAATCCAAGCGAAACACATGATCTAGCTTCAAATCAATGGGATGTAGAAGGTCTAGCTTCAATTCCGCGCGAAACAAATGATTTACCTTCAAATACTTGCGATATAAGTGATATAGCTTCAAATGCCTGCGAAACCAACGAGTTAGATTCAAATCCAAGCGAAACACATAATTTAGCTTCAAATGAATGCGAAGTAGAAGGCTTAGCTTCAAATACATCAGAAACAAATGATTTATCTCTGGAATTGCGATATATGTGATATAGCTTCAAATGCACGCGAAACAATCGAGTTAGATTCAAATCCATGCGAAATACATGATTTAGTTCAAATAAATGCGAAGTAGATGGTTTAGCTTCAAATCCATGCGAAACAAATGGTTTAGCTACAAATCAATGCGAAGTGGAAGGCTTAGCTTCAAATACATGAAAAACAAATGATTTATCTACAGATATGGGAATATAAGTGATATAGCTTCAAGTGCATGCGAAACGATCGAGTTAGCTGCAAATCAATTCGAAATAGAAGTTTTATCTTCAAATCCATGAGAAACAAATGCCATAGCTTCAAATACTTGTGATATACATGATTAAGCTTCAAATGCAGGCGAAACAAACGAGTTAGCTTCAAATCCATGCGAAACACATGATTTAGCTTCAAATGAATGCGAAGTAGATGTTTTTTCTTCGAATCCATGCGAAACAAATGGTTTATGTTCAAATACTTGCGATATACGTGAGTTAGCTTAAAATGCAGGTGAAACAAAAGAGTTAGCTTCAAATCCATGCGAAACACATCATTTAGCTCCAAATTCATGCGAAACACATGGTTTATCTTCAGATAATTGCGATATATGTGATATAGCATCAAATGCACACGAAACAATCGAGTTAGATTCAAATCCATGCGAATTACATGATTTAGCTTCAAAATATGCGAAGTGGAAGGCTTAGCTTCAAATACGTGAGGAACAAATGGTTTAGCTTCAAATGCTTGCGATATAAATGATATAGCTTCAAATGCATGTAACACAAACGAGTTAACTTCACATTCATGCAAAACACATGATTTAGCTTCAAATCAATGCGAAGTAGAATAACTAGCTTCACATCCATTCGAAACAAACGATTTAGCTTCAAATACTTGCGATATAAATCATTTAGGTTCAACTGCATGCGAAACAAACGAGTTAGTTTCAAATTCATGCGAAGCACATGATTAAACTTCAAATGCATACGAAACACATGATTTGGCTTCGATACAATGCGCAGTGGAAGGTTTAGCTTCCAATCCATGCGAAACAAATGATTTAGCTTCACATACTTGCGACGTAATTGATATAGGATTCAAATGCATGCGAAACAAACGAGTTAGCGTCAAATCCATGCGAAACACATGATTAAACTTCAAATGCATACGAAACACATGATTTGGCTTCGATACAATGCGAAGGGGAAGGTTTAGCTTCAAATCCATGCGAAACAAATGATTTAGCTTCACATACTTGCGACGTAATTGATATAGGATTCAAATGCATGCGAAACAAACGAGTTAGCTTCAAATTCATGCGAAGCACATGATTTAGCTTCAAATCAATGCGGAATAGAAGGTTTAGCTTCAAATGCATGCGAAACACATGATTTAACTTTAAATCAATGCGAAGTAGAAGGCTTAGCTTCAAATCCATGCGAATCGAATGGTTTAGCTTCAAATACTTGTGATATACATGAGTTATCTTCAAATGCAGGCGAATCAAAAGAGTTAGCTTCAAATCCATGCGAAACACATGGTTTAGCTTCAAATTCATGCGAAACACATTGTTTAGCTTAATATTCATGCGAAACAAATGGTGCTGCTTCAAATACTTGTGATATACATGATTTAGCTTCAACTGCATGCCAAACAAACGAGTTAGCTTCAAATCCATGCGAACCACATGATTTTTCTTCAAATCATTGCGAAGTAGAAGGCTTAGCTTCAAATCCATGCGACACTAATGATTTAGCTTCAAATACTTAGGAATATAAGTGATATGGCTTCAAATGCAGGCGAAACAATCCAGTTAGCTTCATATCAATGCGACGTAAAAGGCTTATATTCGAGTTCAAGCGAAACAAGTGGCTTAGCTTCAAATACTTGTGATATACATGATTTAGCTTCAAGTGCAGGCGGAACAAACGAGTGAGGTTCATATCCATGCGAAACACATGATTCAGCTTCAAATCAATGCGAAGTAGAAGGCTTAGCTTCACATACACGAGAAACAAATGATTTATGTTCAGATAATTGCGATATATGTGCTATAGCTTCAAATGCTCGCGAAACAATCGAGTTAGATTCAAATGCATGCGAAATACATGATTTAGTTTCAAATAAATGCGAAGTAGAAGGTTTAGCTTCAAATCCATGCGAAACAAACGGTTTACCTTCATATAGTTGTGATATACATGATTTAGCTTTTACAGCATGCGCAACAAACGAGTTATCTTCAAATCCAAGCGAAACACATGATTTAGCATCAACTCATGCAGGCGAGACGATCGAGTTAGCTTCTAATACATGCGAAGTAGAAGGTTTTTCTTCAAATCCATGCGAAACAAATGGTTTAGCTTCACATACTTGTGATATACATGATTTTGATTCAAATGCAGGCGAAATAAACAAGTTGGCTTCAAATCCATGCGAAACACATGATTTAGCGTCAAATTCATGCAAAGTAGAAGACTTAGCTTCAAATAAATGCGAATCAAAAGGTTTAGCTTATAATGCTTGTGATATCCATGATTTAGAATCAAATGCATGCGAAACAAACGAGGTAGCTTCAAATCCAAGGGAAACACATGATTTAACTTCAAATCAATGCGAAGTAGAAGGCTCAGCTTCAAATCCAAGCGAAACAAATGGATTAGATTCAAATACTTGTGAATATATGTGATATAGCTTCTAATGCAGGCGAAACAAACGAGTTAGCTTCAAATCCATGCGTAACACATTATTTAGCTTGAAGTCAGAGCGAAGAAGATGGCTTAGCTTCAAATCAATGCGAAACAAATGATATACCTTCCAATACTTGCGATAGAAATGAAATAGCTTCAAATGCAGGCGAAAGACATGGTTTAGATTCAAATACTGATGATATACATAATTTAGCTTCAACTGCATGCGAAACAGACGAGTTAGCTTGAAATCCAAGCGAAACACATGATTTAGTTTCAAATCAATGCGAAGAAGAGGGCTTAGCTTCAAATCCATGCGAAACACATTATTTAGCATCAAATCCATGCGAAGTAGAAGATTTAGGTTCAAATATATGCGACAAAAATGAATTAGCTTCAAATGCTTGCCATATAAGTGATATAGCTTCAAATACAAGCGAAACAAACGAGTTAGCTTCATATCCATGCGAAACACGTGATTTAGCTTCAAATTCAAGCGAAGTAGAAGGATTAGCTTCAAATCCTTGCGAAACGAATGGTTTAGCTTCAAATACTTGCGAATATAAGTGATATAGCTTCAAATGCCGGAAAAACAAACGAGTTAGCTTCAAATCCATGCAAAATACATGATATAGCTTCAAATTCTTGCGAATCACTTGGTTAAGCTTCATAAATTCATATTATTACGAAACAGATGGTTTAGATTCAGATACTTGTGATAAACATAATTTAGCTTCAACTGCAAGCGAAACAAATAAAGTTAGCTTCAAATCCGAGGGAAACACATGATTTAGCTTCAAATCCATGCGAATCGAATTGTTTAGCTTCAAATGCTTGCGAATATAAGTGATATAGCTTCAAATGCCGGCGAAACAAACGACTTAGCTTCAAATCCATACGAATCACATGACTTAGCACCAAATCAATGCGACGTAGAAGGCTTATCTTCGAAACCATGCGAAACAAATGGTTTAGCTTCAAATACTTGTGATATACATGATTTAGCTTCAAATGCAGACAAAACAAACGAGTCAGCTTCAAATCCATGCGAGACACATGATTTGGCTTCAAATCAATGCGAAGTAGAATGCTTAGATTCAAATACATGAGAAACAAAGGATTTATCTTCAGATAATTGCAATATAAGTGATATAGCTTCAAATGCAGGCGAAACAATCGAATTAGCTTCATATCCATGGGAACCGCATGATTTAGCTTCAAATCAATGCGAAGTAGAAGGCTTAGTTTCAAATCCATGCGAAGCGAATCATTAAGTTTCAAATGCTTGCGATATAAATGATATAACTTCAAATGCATGCAAAACAAACGAGTAAGCATCAAATCCATGCAAATCACATGATTTAGCTTCAAATCAATGTGAAGTAGAATAATTAGCTTCACATCCATTCGAAACAAACGATTTAGCTTCAAATACTTTCGATATAAATCATATAGCTTCAACTGCATGCGAAACAAACGAGTTAGCTTCAAATCCATGCGAAACACATGATTTAGCTTCAAATCAATGCGATGTAGAAGGCGTAGCTTCAAATCCATGCGATGCAAATTATTTTGGAATCAAATACTTGCGATATAAGTGATATAGCTTCAATGAAGGCGAAACAAACGAGTTAGCTTCAAATCCATGCGAGACACATGATTTAGCTTCAAATCAATGCGATGTAGAAGGTTTAGCTCCAAATCAATTCGATGTAGAAGGTTTAGCTTCAAATCAATGCGATGTAGAAGGTTCAGCTTCAAATCCATGCGTCACATATGATTTAGCTTCAAATACTTGCGATATAAGTGATATAGCTACAAAAGCTGGAGGAACAAACGAGGTGGCTTCAATTCCACGCTATACACATGATTTAGCTTCAAATACTTCCGATACAAGTGATGTAAATTCAACTGCAGGCGAAACGAACGAGTTAGCTTCAAATCCATGCGAAACACATGATTCAGCTGCAAATCAATGTGATGTAGAAGGTTTAGCTTCAAAATCCACGCGATACACATGATTTAGCTTCAAATACTTGCGATATAAGTGATCTAGCTTCAAATACAGGCGAAACGAACGAGTTAGCTTCAAATCCATGCGAAACACATGATTCAGCTGCAAATCAATGCGATGCAGAAGCTTTAACTGGAAATCCATGCCAAACACATGATTTAGCTTCAAATCCATGGGATGTAGAAGGTTTAGCTTCAAATCCATGCGAAACACATTATTTAGCTGCAAATCAATGCGATGTAGAAGGTTTAGCTTCAAATCCATGCGAAACACATTATTTAGCTGCAAATCAGTGCGAAGTAGAAGGCTCGGGTTCAAATCAATGCGATTCAAATGGTTCATCTTCAAATACTTGTTAAAGACATGATTTAGCTTCAACAGCATGCGAAACACATGATTTAGCTTCAAATCAATGCGATGTAGAAGGTTTAGCTTCAAATCCATGCAAAACACGTGATTTAACTTCCAATTAATGCGAAGTAGAAGGCTTAGCTTCAAATCCATGCGAATCAAATGGTTTAGCTTCAAATACTTGTGATATACGTTATTTAGATTGAACTGCATGCGCAACGAACGAGCTAGCTTCAAGTCCATGCGAAACACATGATTTAGCTGCAAATCAATGTGATGTATAAGGTTTAGCTTCAAAATCCACGCGATACACATGATTTAGCTTCAAATACTTGCGATATAAGTGATCTAGCTTCAAATACAGGCGAAACGAACGAGTTAGCTTCAAATTCGAGCGAAACACATGATTCAGCTGCAAATCAATGCGATGCAGAAGCTTTAGCTGGAAATCCATGCCAAACACATGATTTAGCTTCAAATCCATGGGATGTAGAAGGTTTAGCTTCAAATCCATGCGAAACACATTATTTAGCTGCAAATCAGTGCGAAGTAGAAGGCTCGGGTTCAAATCAATGCGATTCAAATGGTTCATCTTCAAATACTTGTTAAAGACATGATTTAGTTTCAACTGCATGCGAAACACATGATTTAGCTTCAAATCAATGCGATGTAGAAGGATTAGCTTCAAATCCATGCAAAACACGTGATTTAACTTCCAATTAATGCGAAGTAGAAGGCTTAGCTTCAAATCCATGCGAATCAAATGGTTTAGCTTCAAATACTTGTGATATACGTTATTTTGATTGAACTGCATGCGAAACGAACGAGTTATCTTCAAATCCATGCGAAACACATGATTTAGCTGCAAATCAATGTGATGTATAAGGTTTAGCTTCAAAATCCACGCGATACACATGATTTAGCTTCAAATACTTGCGATATAAGTGATCTAGCTTCAAATACAGGCGAAACGAACGAGTTAGCTTCAAATCCATGCGAAACACATGAGTCAGCTGCAAATCAATGCGATGCAGAAGCTTTAGCAGGGAATCCATGCCAAACACATGATTTAGCTTCAAATCCATGGGATGTAGAAGGTTTAGCTTCAAATCCATGCGAAACACATTATTTAGCTGCAAATCAATGCTATGTAGATGGTTTAGCTTCAAATCCATGCGAAACACATTATTTAGCTGCAAATCAGTGCGAAGTAGAAGGCTCGGGTTCAAATCAATGCGATTCAAATGGTTCATCTTCAAATACTTGTTAAAGACATGATTTAGCTTCAACTGCATGCGAAACACATGATTTAGCTTCAACTCAATCCAAACGAAACACATGATTTAGCTTCAAATCAATGCGACGTAGAAGGATTAGCTTCAAATCCATGCGAAACGAATGATTGAGCTTCAAATAGCTGTGCATATTTGTGATATAGCTTCGAATGCAGGCGAAACAAACGAGTTAGCTTCAAATCCGTGCGAAACACATGAGTTAGTTTCAAATTCATGAGAAACACACGGTTTAGCATAATATTCATTCGAAACACATGGTTTATCTTAATATTCATTTCAAACAAGTGGATCAGTTTCAAATACTAGTGATATACATTATTTAGCTTCAAGAGCATGCGAAACAAACGCGTTAGCATCAAATCTAAACGAAACACATATTTAATTTCAAATCAATGCGAAGTAGGAGGCTTAGCTCCAAATCAATGCGAAACAAATGGTTTAGCTTCAAATCCGATAGAAACACATGATTTAGCTTCAAATCCATGCGAATCGAATGGTTTAGCTTCAAATGCTTGCGAATATACGTGATATAGCTTCAAATGCCGGCGAAACAAACGACTTAGCTTCAAATCCATACGAATCACACGACTTAGCTCCAAATCAATGCGACGTAGAAGGCTTATCTTCGAAACCATGCGAAACAAATGGTTTAGCTTCAAATACTTGTGATATACATGATCTAGGTTCAAATGCAGACAAAACAAACGAGTCAGCTTTAAATCCATGCGAGACACATGATTTAGCTTCAAATCAATGCGAAGTAGAAGGCTTAGCTTCAAATACATGAGAAACAAAGGATTTATCTTCAGATAATTGCAATATAAGTGATATAGCTTCAAATGCAGGCGAAACAATCGAATTAGCTTCACATCCATGCGAACCGCATGATTTAGCTTCAAATCAATGCGAAGTACAAGGTTTAGCTTCAAATCCATGCGAAGCGAATCATTAAGTTTCGAATACTTGCGAATATAAGTGATGTAACTTCAAATGCAGGCGAAACAATCAAGTAAGCTTCAAATCGATACGAAACACATGATTTAGCTTCAAATACATGCGAAACACATGGTTTAGCTTCAAATACTTGTGTTATACATGAATTGGCTTCAACTGCATGCGAAACATACGAGTTAGCTTCAAATCCATGCGAATCACACGATTTAGTTTCAAGTCTATGCGAAGTAGAAGGCTTAGCTTCAAATCCAAGCGTAACGAATGGTTTAGCTTCAAATACTTGCGAATATAAGTGATATAGCTTCAAATGCTGGAAAAACAAACGAGTTAGCTTCAAATCCATGCGAAACACATGATTTACCTTCAAATAAATGCGAAGTAGAAGGCTTAGCTTTAATTCCATGCGAAACACATGATTTAGCTTCAAATACTTGCGAATCACCTGATTAAGCTTCTTAACTTCATATAATTACGAAACAGATGGTTTAGATTCAGATACTTGTGATAAACATAATTTAGCTTCAACTGCTTGCGAACCTAATGAGTTAGCTTCAAATCCAGGGAAACACATGATTTAGCTTCAAATCAATGCGAAGTAGAAGGCTTAGCTTCAAATCCATGCGAACCGGATGATTTGGCTTCAAATACTTGCGAATATAAGTGATATAGCTTCCACTGCATGCGAACCAAACGAGTTATCTTCAAATCTATGAGAAACACATGATTTAACTTCAAGTCAAAGCGAAGTAGAAGGATTAGCTTCAAATCCATGCGAAACGAATGGTTTAGTTTCAAATACTTGCGAATATAAGTGAAATAGCTTCAAATGCAGCCGGAACAAACGAGATAGCGTCAAATCCATGCGAATCACATGGTTTAGCATTACATTCATGCGAAACACATGATTTAGCTGCAAATCAATGCGATGTAGAAGGCTTAGCATTAAATCCAAGCGACACAAATTATTTAGCTTCATATACTTGCGATATAAGTGATATAGATTCAAATGCAGGCGAAACAAACGAGTTAGCTTCAAATCCAAGCGTAACAAATGATTTAACTTCAAATCAATGCGAAGTAGACGGCTAGGCTTCAAATACATGAAAAACGAGTGATTTTTCATCAGATAATTGCGATATAAGTGATTTAGCAGCGAATGCTGACGAAACAAACGGGTTAGCTTCTACAAGCCATGCGAAACGCATGATTTAGCTTCAAATCAATGCGATGTAGAAGATTTAGCTTCAAATCCAAGCGAAACACATAATTTAGCTTCAAATCAATGCGATGTAGAAGGTTTAGCTTCAAATCCATGCGAAACACATGATTTAGCTGCAAATCAATGCGATGTAAAAGATTTAGTTTCAAATCCATGGGAAACAAATGATTTAGCTTCAGATGCTTGCGATATAAGTGATATAGCTTCAAATGCTGACGAAACAAATGGGTAGCTTCAAATCCAAGCGAAACACATGATTTAACTTCAAATCAATGCGATGTAGAAGATTTATCTTCAAATCCATGCGAAACAAATGATATAAGTGATATAGCTTCAAATGCAGGGGAAACAAACGAGTTAGCTTCAAATCCATGCAAATCACATGATTAAGCTTCAAATCAATGCGACGTAGAAGGTTTAGCTTCAAATCCATGCGACACAAATGATTTAGCATTAGATACATGCGATATAAGTGATATAATTTCAAATGAATGCGAAACAAACGAGTTAGCTTCAACTCCATGCGAAACACATAATTTAGCTTCAAATCAATGCGATGTAGAAGGTTTAGCTTCAAATCAATGCGATGTAGAAGGTTTAGCTTCAATTCCATGCGACACAAATGATTTAGCGTCAGATACTTGCGATATAAGTGATATAATTTCAAATGAATGCGAAACAAACGAGTTAGCTTCAACTCCATGCGAAACACATAATTTAGCTTCAAATCAATGCGATGTAGAAGGTTTAGCTTCAAATCAATGCGATGTAGAAGGTTTAGCTTCAATTCCATGCGACACAAATGATTTAGCGTCAGATACTTGCGATATAAGTGATATAGCTTCAAATGCTGACGAAACAAATGAGTTAGCTTCAAATCCAAGCGATACACATGATTTAGCTTGAAATCAATGCGAAGTAGAATGCTTTGCTTCAAATACATGAGAAACATATGATTTTCTTTAGATAATTTGCGATATAAGTGATATACCTTCAAAAATGCAGGCGAAACAATCGAGTTAGATTCAAATCAATGCGAATTTGAAGGCTTAGCTTCAAATCCATGCGAAACAAATGGTTTAGCTTCAAATACTTGTGTTATACATGAATTAGCTTCAACTGCATGCGAAACAAACGCAATAGCTTCCAATCCATGCGAAACACATGATTTAGCTTCAAATTAATGCGAAGTAGAAGGATCATATTCGAATCCATGCGAAACAAATGGTTTAGCTTCAAATACTTGTGATATACATGATTTTGCTTCAAGTGCAGGTGAAACAAACGCGTAGGCTTCAAATCAAAGCGTAACACATGATTTAACTTCAAATCAATGCGATGTAGGAGGTTTAGCTTCAAATCCATGCCAAACACATGATTTAGCTTCAAATCCATGGGATGTAGAAGGTTTAGCTTCAAATCCATGCGCAACACATTATTTAGCTGGAAATCAGAACGAAGTAGAAGGCTCAGGTTCAAATCCATGCGATTCAAATGGTTCATCTCCAAATACTTGTGAAAGACATGATTTAGCTTCAACTCCATGCGAAACAAACGAGTTAGCTTCAAATCAATGCGATGTAGAAAGTTTAGCTTCAAATCCATGCGAAACAAATGGTTTAGCTACAAATACTTGTGATATAAGTGATCTAGCTTCAAATACTGGCGAAACGAACGAGTTAGCTTAAAATCCATGCGAAACACATCATTCAGCTGCAAATCAATGCGATGTAGAAGGTTTAGCTTCATATCCATGCGATACACTAGATTTAGCTTCAAATCAATGCGATGTAGAAGGTTCTGCTTCAAATCCATACGACACATATGATTTAGTTTCAAATACTTGCGATATAAGTGATATAGCTTCAAAAGCTGGAGGAACAAACGAGGTAGCTTCAATTCCATGCGAAACAAATGATTTAGCATCAAATCCATGCGAAGTAGAAGATTTAGGTTCAAATAAAAGCGACAAAAATGAATTAGCTTCAAATGCTTGCGATATAAATGATGTAGCTTCGAATGCAGGCGAAACAAATGAGTTAGCTTAAAATCCGTGCGAAACACATGAGTTAGTTTCAAATTCATGAGAAACACATGGTTTAGCGTAATATTCATGCGAAACACATGGTTTATCTTAATATTCATTTCAAACAAATGGATCAGTTTCAAATACTAGTGATATACATGATTAATCTTCAACTGCATGCGAAACAAACGAGTTAGCTACAAATCCAAGCGAAACACATGATTTAGTTTCAAATCAATGCGAAGTAGAAGGCTTAGCTTCAAATCCATGCGACACATATGATTTCGCATCAGATACATGCGATATAAGTGATATAATTTCAAATGAATGCGAAACAAACGAGTTAGCTTCAAATCCATGCGAAACACATGATTTAGCTTCAAATTAATGCGAAGTAGAAGGATCATCTTCAAATCCATGCGAAACAAATGGTTTAGCTTCAAATACTTGTGATATACATGATTTTGCTTCAAGTGCAGGTGAAACAAACGCGTAGGCTTCAAATCCAAGCAAAACACATGATTTCGTTTCAAATCAATGCGAAGTAGTAGGCATAGCTTTAAATCCATGCGAAACAAATGGTTTGCATCAAATATTTGTGATATACATGATTTAGCTTCAACTGCATGCGAAACAAACGAGTTATCTTCAAATCCATGCAAAACACATGATTTAGCTTCAAATCAATGTGAAGTAGAAGGCTTAGCTTCAAATCCATGCGAACCGAATGATTTGGCTTCAAATACTTGCGAATATAAGTGATATAGCTTCCACTGCATGCGAACCAAACGAGTTATCTTCAAATCTATGAGAAACACATGATTTAACTTCAAGTCAAAGCGAAGTAGAAGGATTAGCTTCAAATCCATGCGAAACGAATGGTTTAGTTACAAATACTTGCGAATATAAGTGATATAGCTTCAATGCAGGCGAAACAAACGAGTTAGCTTCAAATCCATGCGAAACACATGATTCAGCTTTAAATTCATGCGAAATAAATGATTTACCTTCAAGTACTTCCGACATTAATGATATATCTTCAAATGCAGGCGAAACAAACGAGTTAGCTTCAAATCCATGCGAAACACATGATTTAGCTGCAAATCATTGCGATGTAGAAGGTTTAGCTTCAAAACAATAAGAGGTAGAAGGTTTAGCTTCAAATCAATAGAATGTAGAAGGTTTAGCTTCAAATCAATGCGATGTTAAGGTTTAGCTTCAAATCCATACGAAACACATGATTTAGCTTCAAATCAATTCGAAGGACAAGGCTGAGATTCAAATCCATGCGATACACAAGATTTAGCTTCAAATCAATGCGATGTAGAAGGTTTAGCTTCAAATCCAAACGAAACACATGATTTAGCTTCAAATACTTGCGATATAAGTGATCTAGCTTCAAATACAGGCGAAACGAACGAGTTAGCTTCAAATCCATGCGAAACACATGATTCCGCTGCAAATCAATGCGATGCAGAAGGTTTAGCTTGAAATCCATGCCAAACACATGATTTAGCTTCAAAGCCATGGGATGTAGAAGGTTTAGCTTCAAATCCATGCGAAACACATTATTTAGCTACAAACCAGTGCGAAGTAGAAGACTCAGGTTCAAATCCATGCGATTCAAATGGTTCATTTTCAAATACTTGTGAAAGACATGATTTAGCTTCAAATCAATGCGATGTAGTAGGTTTAGCTTCAAATCCATGCAAAACACGTGATTTAACTTCCAATTAATGCGAAGTAGAAGGCTTAGCTTCAAATCCATGCGAATCAAATGGTTTAGCTTCGAATACTTGTGATATACGTTATTTAGATTGAACTGCATGCGCTAAGTACGAGTTAGCTTCAAATCCATGCGAAACACATGATTTAGCTGCAAATCAATGCGATGTAGTAGGCTCAGCTTTAAATCCATGCGATATAAGTGATATAGCTTCAAAAGCAGGAGGAACAAACGAGGTGGCTTCAATTCCATGCGAAACAAATGATTTAGCTCCAAATCAATGCGAAGTAGAAGGCGTTGCTTGAAATCTATGCGAAACAAATGGTTTAGCTTCAAATCAATGCGATGTAGAAGGTTTAGCTTCAAATCCGTGCGATACACAAGATTTAGCTTCAAATCAACGCGATGTAGTAGGTTCAGCTTCAAATCCATGCGGCACATATGATTTAGCTTCAAATACTAGCGATATAAGTGATATAGTTTCAAATGGAGGCGAAACGAACGAGTTAGCTTCAAATCCATGCAAAACACATGATTTAGCTGCAAATCAATGCGATGTAGAAGGTTTAGCTTCAAATCCAAGCGATACAGTAGATTTAGCTTCAAATCAATGCGATGTGGAAGGTTCTGCTTCAAATCCATACGACACATATGATCTAGCTTCAAATACTTGCGATATAAGTGATATAGCTTCAAAAGCTGGAGGAACAAACGAGGTAGCTTCAGTTCCATGCGAAACAAATGGTTTAGCTACAAATAATTGTGATATACATTGCTTAGCTTCAAATCCATGCGATACACATGATTAAGCTTCAAATCAATGCGATGTAGATGGTTTGCTTCAAATTCATGCGACACACACGATTAATCTTCAAATCAATGCGATGTAGAAGGTTTAGCTTCAAATCCATGCGAAACACATTATTTAGCTGCAAATCAGTGCGAAGTAGAAGGCTCGGTTTCAAATCAATGCGATTCAAATGGTTCATCTTCAAATACTTGTGAAAGTCATGATTTAGCTTCAACTGCATGCGAAACACATGATTTAGCTTCAAATCAATGCGATGTAGAATGATTAGCTTCAAATCCATGCAAAACACGTGATTTAACTTCCAATTAATGCGAAGTAGAAGGCTTAGCTTCAAATTCATGCGAAACAAATGGTTTAGCTACAAATAATTGTGATATACATTGCTTAGCTTGAAATCCATGCGAAACACACGATTTATCTTCAAATCAATGCGATGTAGAAGGATTAGCTTCAAAATCCATGCGATACACAAGATTTAGCTTCAAATCAATGCGATGTAGTAGGTTCAGCTTCAAATCCATGCGGCACATATGATTTAGCTTCAAATGCTTGCGATATAAGTGATATAGTTTCAAATGGAGGCGAAACGAACGAGTCAGCTTCAAATCCATGCAAAACACATGATTTAGCTTCAAATCAATGCGATGTAGTAGGTTCAGCTTCAAATACATGCGGCACATATGATTTAGCTTCAAATACTTG
The DNA here is from genome assembly GCF_051020955.1 of Megalopta genalis. NCBI lineage: Eukaryota > Metazoa > Arthropoda > Insecta > Hymenoptera > Halictidae > Megalopta > Megalopta genalis. The sequence continues at coordinate 98,323 of NW_027476349.1, forward strand.
CGATATAAGTGATATAGCTTCAAAAGCTGGAGGAACAAACGAGGTAGCTTCAATTCCATGCGAAACAAATAATTTAGCATCAAATCAATGCGAAGTAGAAGGCTTAGCTTCGAATTCATGCGAAACAAATGGTTTAGCTACAAATACTTGTGATATACATTATTTAGCTACAACTGCATGCGAAACAAACGAGTTGCCATCAAATCCATACGAAACACATGATTAAGCTTCAAATCAATTCGATGTAGATGGTTTGCTTCAAATTCATGCGAAACAAATGGTTTAGCTACAAATAATTGTGATATACATTGCTTAGCTTCAAATCCATGCGAAACACACGATTTATCTTCAAATCAATGCGATGTAGAAGGATTAGCATCAAAATCCATGCGATACACAAGATTTAGCTTCAAGTCAATGCGATGTAGTAGGTTCAGCTTCAAATCCATGCGGCACACATGATTTAGCTTCAAATGCTTGCGATATAAGTGATATAGTTTCAAATGGAGGCGAAACGAACGAGTCAGCTTCAAATACATGCAAAACACATGATTTAGCTTCAAATCAATGCGATGTAGAAGGTTTAGCTTCAAATCCATGCGAAACACATGATTCAGCTGCAAATCAATGCGATGTAGAAGGTTTAGCTTCAAATCCATGCGAAACACATTATTTAGCTGCAAATCAGTGCGAAGTAGAAGGCTCGGTTTCAAATCAATGCGATTCAAATGGTCCATCTTCAAATACTTGTGAAAGTCATGATTTAGCTTCAACTACATGCGAAACACATGATTTAGCTTCAAATCAATGCGATGTAGAATGTTTAGCTTCAAATCCATGCAAAACACGTGATTTAACTTCCAATTAATGCGAAGTAGAAGGCTTAGCTTCAAATCCATGCGAATCAAATGGTTTAGCTTCAAATACTTGTGATATACGTTATTTAGATTGAACTGCATGCGCAACGAACGAGTTAGCTTCAAATCCATGCGAAACACATGATTTAGCTGCAAATCAATGCGATGAAGAAGGTTTAGCTTCAAATCCATGCGAAACAAATGATATAGCTTCAAACACTTGGGGTGTAAGTGATATAGCTTCAAATGAAGACTAATCAAACCAGTTAGCTTCAAAATCCACGCGATACACATGATTTAGCTTCAAATATTAGTGATATTATTGATGTAGATTCAACTGCAGGCGAAACGAACGAGTTAGCTTCAAATCCATGCGACACATATGATTTAGCTTCAAATACTTGCGATATAAGTGATATAGCTTCAAAAGCAGGAGGAACAAACGAGGTAGCTTCAATTCCTTGCGAAACAAATGATTTAGCTTCAAATCAATGCGAAGTAGAAGGCGTTGCTTCAAATCCATGCGAAACAAATGGTTTAGCTACAAATAATTGTGATATACATTGCTTAGCTTCAAATCCATGCGAAACACACGATTTATCTTCAAATCAATGCGATGTAGAAGGATTAGCTTCAAAATCCATGCGATACACAAGATTTAGCTTCAAATCAATGCGATGTAGTAGGTTCAGCTTCAAATCCATGCGGCACATATGATTTAGCTTCAGATACATGCGATATAAGTGACATAGTTTCAAATGGTGGCGAAACGAACGAGTTAGCTTCAAATCCATGCGAGACACATGACTTAGCTTCAAATCAATGAGATGTAGAAGGTTTAGCTTCAAATCAACGCGAAACATATGATTTAGCATCAAACACTTGGGGTATAAGTGATATTGCTTCAAATGCAAACTAATCAAACGAGTTAGATTCAAAATCCACGCGATACACATGATTTAGCTTGAAATACTTGCGATATAAGTGATGTAGAATCAACTGCAGGCGAAACGAACGAGTTAGCTTCGAATCCATTCAAAAATCATGATTTAGCAGGAAATCAATGCGATGTAGTAGGCTCAGCTTCAAATCCATGCGATACACTAGATTTAGCTACAAATCAATGCGATGTAGAAGGTTCTGCTTCAAATCCATACGACACATATGATTTAGCTTCAAATACTTGCGATATAAGTGATATAGCTTCAAAAGCTGGAGGAACAAACGAGGTAGCTTCAATTCCATGCGAAACAAATGATTTAGCTTCAAATCAATGCGAAGTAGAAGGCTTAGCTTCAAATTCATGCGAAACAAATGGTTTAGCTACAAATAATTGTGATATACATTGCTTAGCTTCAAATCCATGCGAAACACATGATTCAGCTTCAAATCAATGCGATGTAGAAGGTTTAGCTTCAAATCCGTGCGATACACAAGATTTAGCTTCAAATCAACGCGATGTAGTAGGTTCAGCTTCAAATCCATGCGGCACATATGATTTAGCTTCAAATACTAGCGATATAAGTGATATAGTTTCTAATGGAGGCGAAACGAACGAGTTAGCTTCAAATCCATGCAAAACACATGATTTAGCTTCAAATCAATGCGATGTTGAAGGTTTAGCTTCAAATCCATGCGATACAGTAGATTTAGCTTCAAATCAATGCGATGTGGAAGGTTCTGCTTCAAATCCATACGACACATATGATCTAGCTTCAAATACTTGCGATATAAGTGATATAGCTTCAAAAACTGGAGGAACAAACGAGGTAGCTTCAGTTCCATGCGAAACAAATGGTTTAGCTTCAAATCAATGCGTAGTAGAAGGCTTAGCTTCAAATTCATGCGAAACAAATGGTTTAGCTACAAAAACTTGTGATATACATTATTTAGCTACAACTGCATGCGAAACAAACGAGTTAGCATCAAATCCATACGAAACACATGATTCAGCTTCAAATCAATGCGATGTAGATGGTTTGCTTCAAATCCATGCGATACACAAGATTTAGCTTCAAATCAATGTGATGTAGTAGGTTCAGCATCAAATCCATGCGATATAAGTGATATAGCTTCAAAAGCAGGAGGAACAAACGAGGTAGATTCAATTCCATGCGAAACAAATGATTTAGCTTCAAATAAATGCGACGTAGAAGGCGTAGCTTCAAATCCATGCGAAACAAACGGTTTAGCTACAAATAATTGTGATATACATTGCTTAGCTTCAAATCCATGCGAAACACATGATTCAGCTGCAAATCAATGCGATGTAGAAGGTTTAGCTTCAAATCCATGCGAAACACATTATTTAGCTGCAAATCAGTGCGAAGTAGAAGGCTCGGTTTCAAATCAATGCGATTCAAATGGTTCATCTTCAAATACTTGTGAAAGTCATGATTTAGCTTCAACTGCATGCGAAACACATGATTTAGCTTCAAATCAATGCGATGTAGAATGATTAGCTTCAAATCCATGCAAAACACGTGATTTAACTTCCAATTAATGCGAAGTAGAAGGCTTAGCTTCAAATCCATGCGAATCAAATGGTTTAGCTTCAAATACTTGTTTTATACGTTATTTAGATTGAACTGCATGCGCAACGAACGAGTTAGCTTCAAATCCATGCGAAACACATGATTTAGCTGCAAATGAATGCGATGAAGAAGGTTCTGTTTCAAATCCATACGACACATATGATTTAGCTTCAAATACTTGCGATATAAGTGATATAGCTTCAAAAGCTGGAGGAACAAACGAGGTAGCTTCAATTCCATGCGAAACAAATGATTTAGCATCAAATCAATGCGAAGTAGAAGGCTTAGCTTCAAATTCATGCGAAACAAATGGTTTAGCTACAAATACTTGTGATATACATTATTTAGCTACAACTGCATGCGAAACAAACGAGTTGCCATCAATCCATACGAAACACATGATTAAGCTTCAAATCAATGCGATGTAGATGGTTTGCTTCAAATCCATGCGATACACAAGATTTAGCTTCAAATCAATGTGATGTAGTAGGTTCAGCTTCAAATCCATGCGATATAAGTGATATAGCTTCAAAAGCAGGAGGAACAAACGAGGTAGCTTCAATTCCTTGCGAAACAAATGATTTAGCTTCAAATCAATGCGTAGTAGAAGGTTTAGCTTCAAATCAACGCGAAACATATGATTTAGCATCAAACACTTGGGGTATAAGTGATATTGCTTCAAATGCAAACTAATCAAACGAGTTAGATTCAAAATCCACGCGATACACATGATTTAGCTTGAAATACTTGCGATATAAGTGATGTAGAATCAACTGCAGGCGAAACGAACGAGTTAGCTTCGAATCCATTCAAAAATCATGATTTAGCAGGAAATCAATGCGATGTAGTAGGCTCAGCTTCAAATCATGCGATATAAGTGATATAGCTTCAAAAGCAGGAGGAACAAACGAGGTAGCTTCAATTCCTTGCGAAACAAATGATTTAGCTTCAAATCAATGCGTAGTAGAAGGTTTAGCTTCAAATCCATGCGATACACTAGATTTAGCTTCAAATCAATGCGATGTAGAAGGTTCTGCTTCAAATCCATACGACACATATGATTTAGCTTCAAATACTTGCGATATAAGTGATATAGCTTCAAAAGCTAGAGGAACAAACGAGGTAGCTTCAATTCCATGCGAAACAAATGATTTAGCTTCAAATCAATGCGATGTAGAAGGCTTAGCTTCAAATTCATGCGAAACAAATGGTTTAGCTACAAATACTTGTGATATACATTATTTAGCTACAACTGCATGCGAAACAAACGAGTTGCCATCAAATCCATACGAAACACATGATTAAGCTTCAAATCAATGCGATGTAGATGGTTTGCTTCAAATCCATGCGATACACAAGATTTAGCTTCAAATCAATGTGATGTAGTAGGTTCAGCTTCAAATCCATGCGATATAAGTGATATAGCTTCAAAAGCAGGAGGAACAAACGAGGTAGCTTCAATTCCTTGCGAAACAAATGATTTAGCTTCAAATCAATGCGAAGTAGAAGGCGTAGCTTCAAATCCATGCGAAACAAATGGTTTAGCTACAAATAATTGTGATATACATTGCTTAGCTTCAAATCCATGCGAGACCCACGATTTATCTTCAAATCAATGCGATGTAGAAGGATTAGCTTCAAATCCATGCAAAACACATGATTTAGCTTCAAATCAATGCGATGTAGAAGGTTTAGCTTCAAATCCATGCGAAACACATGATTCAGCTGCAAATCAATGCGATGTAGAAGGTTTAGCTTCAAATCCATGCGAAACACATTATTTAGCTGCAAATCAGTGCGAAGTAGAAGGCTCGGTTTCAAATCAATGCGATTCAAATGGTTCATCTTCAAATACTTGTGAAAGTCATGATTTAGCTTCAACTGCATGCGAAACACATGATTTAGCTTCAAATCAATGCGATGTAGAATGTTTAGCTTCAAATCCATGCAAAACACGTGATTTAACTTCCAATTAATGCGAAGTAGAAGGCTTAGCTTCAAATCCATGCGAATCAAATGGTTTAGCTTCAAATACTTGTGATATACGTTATTTAGATTGAACTGCATGCGCAACGAACGAGTTAGCTTCAAATCCATGCGATACACATGATTTAGCATCAAATCAATGCGATGTAGAAGGTTTAGCTTCAAATCCAATCGAAACATATGATTTAGCTTCAGATACTTGCGATACAAGTGATAGAGCTTCAAAAGCAGTCGAAACAAACGAGTTAGCTTCAAATCCATGCAAAACACATGATTAAGCTTCAAATCAATGTTATGTAGAAGGTTTAGCTTCAAATCCATGCGACACAAATGATTTAGCTTCAGATACTTGCGATATAAGTGATATAGCTTCAAGTGCAGGAGAAACAAACGAGTTAGCTCCAAATCTATGCTAAACAAATGATTTAGCTTCAAGTCCATGCGAAGTAGAAGGCTTAGCATCAAATCCATGCGGAACAAATGATTTAGCTTCAAATACTTGCGATATAAATGATATAGTTACAAATGCAGGCGAAACGAACGAGTTAGCTTCAAATCTGTGCGAATCACATGATTTAGCTGCAAATCAATACGATGTAGAAGGTTTACCTTCAAATCCATGCGACACAAATTATTTAGCATCAGATACTTGCGATATAAGTGATATAGCTTCAAATGCAGACGAAACAAACGAGTTATCTCCAAAATCCGTGCGATACACATGATTTAGCTTCAAATAAATGCGATGTAGAAGGTTTAGCTTCAAACCCATGCGACTCAAATGATTTAGCGTCAGATACTTGCGATATAAGTGATATAACTTCAAATGAATGCGAAACTAACGAGTTAGCTTCAACTCCATGCGAAACACATAATTTAGCTTCAAATCAATGCGATGTAGAAGGTTTAGCTTCAAATCAATGCGATGTAGAAGGTTTAGCTTCAATTCCATGCGACACAAATGATTTAGCGTCAGATACTTGCGATATAAGTGATATAGCTTCAAATGCAGGGGAAACAAACGAGTTAGCTTCAATGCCATGCAAACCACATGTTTAAGCTTCAAATCAATGCGATGTAGAAGGTTTAGCTTCAAATCCATGCGACACAAATGATTTAGCATCAGATACATGCGATATAAGTGATATAATTTCAAATGAATGCGAAACAAACGAGTTAGCTTCAACTCCATGCGAAACACATAATTTAGCTTCAAATCAATGCGATGTAGAAGGTTTAGCTTCAAATCAATGCGATGTAGAAGGTTTACCTTCAATTCCATGCGACACAAATGATTTAGCTTCAGATACTTGCGATATAAGTGATATAGCTTCAAATGCAGGGGAAACAAACGAGTTAGCTTCAAATGCATGCGAAACACATGATTTAGCTGCAAATCAATGCGATGTAGAAGGTTTAGCTTCAAATCCATGGCAAACAAATTATATAGCTTCAGATGCTTGCGATATAAGTGATATAGCTTCAAATGCTGACGAAACAAATGAGTTAGCTTCAAATCCAAGCGATACACATGATTTAGCTTCAAATCAATGCGATGTAGAAGGTTTAGCTTCAAATCCACACGAAACAAATGATTTAGCTTCAAACACTTGGGATATAATTGATATAGCTTCAAATGCAGACGAATCAAACGAGTTAGCTTCAAAATCCATGCGATACACATGATGTAGCTTTCATAAATCAATGCGAAGTAGTAGGATTAGCTTCAAATCCATTCGGAACAAACGATTGGGCTTCAAACACTTCGGATATAGGTGATACAGCTTCAGCTGCATGCGAAGCAAACGAGTTAGCTTCAAGTCCATGCGAAACACATGATTTAGCTGCAAATCAATGCGATGTAGAAGGTTTAACTTCAAATCCATGCGAAAAGAATGATTTAGCATCTGATAATTGCGATATAATTGATATAGCTTTAAATGCAGGGGAAACAAACGAGTTAGCTTCAAATCCATGCAAAACACACGAATAAGCTTCAAATCAATGCGATGTAGATGGTTTAGCATCTAATCCATTCGAAGCAAATGGTTTAGGTACAAATACTTGTGATATACGTTATTTAGATTTAACTGCATGCGCAACGAATGAGTTAGCTTCAAATCCAAGCGAAACACATGATTTAGCTTCAAATCAACTCGAAGTACAAGGCTTAGATTCAAATCCATGCGAAACACATGATTTAGCTTCAAATCCAAGCGAAACACATGATTTAGCTTCAAATCAATGCGATGTAGAAGGTTTAGCTTCAATTCCATGCGACACAAATGATTTAGCGTCAGATACTTGCGATATAAGTGATATAGCTTCAAATGCAGGGGAAACAAACGAGTTAGCTTCAATGCCATGCAAACCACATGTTTAAGCTTCAAATCAATGCGATGTAGAAGGTTTAGCTTCAAATCCATGCGACACAAATGATTTAGCATCAGATACATGCGATATAAGTGATATAATTTCAAATGAATGCGAAACAAACGAGTTAGCTTCAACTCCATGCGAAACACATAATTTAGCTTCAAATCAATGCGATGTAGAAGGTTTAGCTTCAAATCAATGCGATGTAGAAGGTTTACCTTCAATTCCATGCGACACAAATGATTTAGCTTCAGATACTTGCGATATAAGTGATATAGCTTCAAATGCAGGGGAAACAAACGAGTTAGCTTCAAATGCATGCGAAACACATGATTTAGCTGCAAATCAATGCGATGTAGAAGGTTTAGCTTCAAATCCATGGCAAACAAATTATATAGCTTCAGATGCTTGCGATATAAGTGATATAGCTTCAAATGCTGACGAAACAAATGAGTTAGCTTCAAATCCAAGCGATACACATGATTTAGCTTCAAATCAATGCGATGTAGAAGGTTTAGCTTCAAATCCACACGAAACAAATGATTTAGCTTCAAACACTTGGGATATAATTGATATAGCTTCAAATGCAGACGAATCAAACGAGTTAGCTTCAAAATCCATGCGATACACATGATGTAGCTTCAAATCAATGCGAAGTAGTAGGATTAGCTTCAAATCCATTCGGAACAAACGATTGGGCTTCAAACACTTCGGATATAGGTGATACAGCTTCAGCTGCATGCGAAGCAAACGAGTTAGCTTCAAGTCCATGCGAAACACATGATTTAGCTGCAAATCAATGCGATGTAGAAGGTTTAACTTCAAAATCCATGCGAAAAGAATGATTTAAGCATCTGATAATTGCGATATAATTGATATAGCTTTAAATGCAGGGGAAACAAACGAGTTAGCTTCAAATCCATGCAAAACACACGAATAAGCTTCAAATCAATGCGATGTAGATGGTTTAGCATCTAATCCATTCGAAGCAAATGGTTTAGGTACAAATACTTGTGATATACGTTATTTAGATTTAACTGCATGCGCAACGAATGAGTTAGCTTCAAATCCAAGCGAAACACATGATTTAGCTTCAAATCAACTCGAAGTACAAGGCTTAGATTCAAATCCATGCGAAACACATGATTTAGCTTCAAATCCAAGCGAAACACATGATTTAGCTTACAAATCAATGCGAAGTAGGAGCCTTATCTTCAAATCCATGAGCAAGTAAAGATTTAGCCTCAAATACTTGCGAATATACGTGATATAGCTTCAAATGCAAGCGAAACAAACGAGTTAGTTTCAAATCCATGTGAAACACATGATTTAGCTTCAAATCAATGCGAAGTAGTGGGCTTAGCTTCGAATCCATGCGAAACGAATGATTTAACTACAAATACTTGCCAATATAAGGGATACAGCTTCAAATGCATGCGAAACGAATGGTTTGGCTTCAAATACTTGTGATATACATGAATCAGGTTCAACTGCATGAGATACAAACGAGTTAGCTTCAAATCCATGCGAAACACATTATTTCCCTTCAATTCAATGCGAAGTGGAAGACTTAGATTCAAATCCATGCGGAACAAATGGTTTATCTTCAAATACTTATGATATACATGATATAGCTGCAACTGCATGCAAACCAAACGAGTTAGCTTCAAATCCACGAGAAACACATGATTTAGCTTCAGATCAATGCGAAGTAGATGGCATGGCTTCAAATCCATTCGAAACGAATGATTTAGCTTCAAATACTTGCCTTATAAATGATATAGCTTGAAGTGCAGGCCAAACAAACGAGTTAGCTTCAAATCCAAGTGAAACAGATGATTTAACTTCAAATCAATGCGGAGTAGAAGGCTTAGCTTCAAATCAATGCGAAGCAACTGGTTTATCTTCAAATACTTGTGATATTCATGATTTAACTTCAACTGCATGCGAAACAAACTAGTTAGCTTCAAATCGAAGCGAAACACAAAATTTAGCTTCAATTCAATGCGAAGTAGAAGGCTTAGCTTCAAATGCAGGCGAATCAAATGCATTAGCTTCAAATACTCACGATATAAATGAAGTAGGTTCAACTGCATGCGCAACAAACGAATTAGGTTCAAATCCATGCGAAACACATGATTTAGGTTCAAATCAATGCGAAGTAGAAGGCTTAGCTTCAAATCCGTGCGAAACAAATGATTTAGCTTCAAATCATTCGATATAATTGATTTAGGTTCAAATGCAGGCGAAACGAACGAGTTAGCTTCAAATCCATGCGTAACACAGGATTTAGCTTCAAATGAATGCGAAGTAGAAGGCTTAGCTTCAAATCCATGAGAAACAAATGATTTACCTTCGAATACTTGAGATATAGTTGTAACAGCTTCAAATGCAGACGATACAATCGAGTTAGCTACAAATCCATGCGAAACACATGATTTAGCTTCAAATCCAAACGAAACACATAATTTAGCTTCAAATGAATGCGAAGTAGAATGCTTAGCTTCAAATCCATGCGACACTATTGGTTTAGCTTCAAATACTTGTGATATACATGAATCAGATTCAACTGAATGCCGAACAAACGAGTTAGCTTCAAATCCATGCAAAACACATGATTTAGCTGCAAATCAATGCGAAGTAGAAGGCTGAGGTTCAAATCCATGCGATTCAAATGGTTCATCTTCTAATACTTGTGAAAGACATGATTTAGCTTCAACTCCATGCGAAACAAATGATATAGCTTCAAACACTTGGGGTGTAAGTGATATAGCTTCAAATGAAGACTAATAAAACGAGTTAGCTTCAAAATCCACACGATACGCATGATTTAGCTTCAAATACTAGCGATATAAGTAAGGTAGATTCAACTGCAGGCGAAACGAACGAGTTAGCTTCGAATCCATGCGAAACACATGATTTAGCTGCAAATCATTGCGATGTAGAAGGTTTAGCTTCAAAACAATAAGAGGTAGAAGGTTTAGCTTCAAATCAATAGAATGTAGAAGGTTTAGCTTCAAATCAATGCGATGTTAAGGTTTAGCTTCAAATCCATACGAAACACATGATTTAGCTTCAAATCAATTCGAAGGACAAGGCTGAGATTCAAATCCATGCGATACACAAGATTTAGCTTCAAATCAATGCGAAGTAGTAGGTTCAGCTTCAAATCCATGCGGGACATATGATTTAGCTTGAGATACTTGCGATATAAGTGATATAGTTTCAAATGGAGGCGAAGCGATCGAGTTAGCTTCAAAACCATGCAAAACACATAATTTAGCTGCAAATCAATGTGATGTAGAAGGTTTAGCTTCAAATCCACGCGATACACAAGATTTAGCTTCAAATCAATGCGATGTAGAAGGTTCAGCTTCAAATCCATGCGTCACATATGATTTAGCTTCAAATACTTGCGATATAAGTGATATAGCTTCAAAAGCTGGAGGAACAAACGAGGTGGCTTCAATTCCATGCGAAACAAATGATTCAGCTTCAAATCAATGCGAAGTAGAAGGCTTTGCTTGAAATCTATGCGAAACAAATGGTTTAGCTACAAATACTTGTGATATACATTATTCAGCTACAACTGCATGCGAAACAAACGAGTTAGCTTCAAATCCATGCGAAACACACGATTTAGCTTCAGATCAATGCGATGTAGAAGGTTTAGCTTCAAATCCAAACGAAACACATGATTTAGCTTCAAATACTTGCGATATAAGTGATCTAGCTTCAAATACAGGCGAAACGAACGAGTTAGCTTCAAATCCATGCGAAACACATTATTTCCCTTCAATTCAATGCGAAGTGGAAGACTTAGATTCAAATCCATGCGGAACAAATGGTTTATCTTCAAATACTTATGATATACATGATATAGCTGCAACTGCATGCAAACCAAACGAGTTAGCTTCAAATCCACGAGAAACACATGATTTAGCTTCAGATCAATGCGAAGTAGATGGCATGGCTTCAAATCCATTCGAAACGAATGATTTAGCTTCAAATACTTGCCTTATAAATGATATAGCTTGAAGTGCAGGCCAAACAAACGAGTTAGCTTCAAATCCAAGTGAAACAGATGATTTAACTTCAAATCAATGCGGAGTAGAAGGCTTAGCTTCAAATCAATGCGAAGCAACTGGTTTATCTTCAAATACTTGTGATATTCATGATTTAACTTCAACTGCATGCGAAACAAACTAGTTAGCTTCAAATCGAAGCGAAACAAAAAATTTAGCTTCAATTCAATGCGAAGTAGAAGGCTTAGCTTCAAATGCAGGCGAATCAAATGCATTAGCTTCAAATACTCACGATATAAATGAAGTAGGTTCAACTGCATGCGCAACAAACGAATTAGGTTCAAATCCATGCGAAACACATGATTTAGGTTCAAATCAATGCGAAGTAGAAGGCTTAGCTTCAAATCCGTGCGAAACAAATGATTTAGCTTCAAATCATTCGATATAATTGATTTAGGTTCAAATGCAGGCGAAACGAACGAGTTAGCTTCAAATCCATGCGTAACACAGGATTTAGCTTCAAATGAATGCGAAGTAGAAGGCTTAGCTTCAAATCCATGAGAAACAAATGATTTACCTTCGAATACTTGAGATATAGTTGTAACAGCTTCAAATGCAGACGATACAATCGAGTTAGCTACAAATCCATGCGAAACACATGATTTAGCTTCAAATCCAAACGAAACACATAATTTAGCTTCAAATGAATGCGAAGTAGAATGCTTAGCTTCAAATCCATGCGACACTATTGGTTTAGCTTCAAATACTTGTGATATACATGAATCAGATTCAACTGAATGCCGAACAAACGAGTTAGCTTCAAATCCATGCAAAACACATGATTTAGCTGCAAATCAATGCGAAGTAGAAGGCTGAGGTTCAAATCCATGCGATTCAAATGGTTCATCTTCTAATACTTGTGAAAGACATGATTTAGCTTCAACTCCATGCGAAACAAATGATATAGCTTCAAACACTTGGGGTGTAAGTGATATAGCTTCAAATGAAGACTAATAAAACGAGTTAGCTTCAAAATCCACACGATACGCATGATTTAGCTTCAAATACTAGCGATATAAGTAAGGTAGATTCAACTGCAGGCGAAACGAACGAGTTAGCTTCGAATCCATGCGAAACACATGATTTAGCTGCAAATCATTGCGATGTAGAAGGTTTAGCTTCAAAACAATAAGAGGTAGAAGGTTTAGCTTCAAATCAATAGAATGTAGAAGGTTTAGCTTCAAATCAATGCGATGTTAAGGTTTAGCTTCAAATCCATACGAAACACATGATTTAGCTTCAAATCAATTCGAAGGACAAGGCTGAGATTCAAATCCATGCGATACACAAGATTTAGCTTCAAATCAATGCGATGTAGTAGGTTCAGCTTCAAATCCATGCGGGACATATGATTTAGCTTGAGATACTTGCGATATAAGTGATATAGTTTCAAATGGAGGCGAAGCGAACGAGTTAGCTTCAAAACCATGCAAAACACATAATTTAGCTGCAAATCAATGTGATGTAGAAGGTTTAGCTTCAAATCCACGCGATACACAAGATTTAGCTTCAAATCAATGCGATGTAGAAGGTTCAGCTTCAAATCCATGCGTCACATATGATTTAGCTTCAAATACTTGCGATATAAGTGATATAGCTTCAAAAGCTGGAGGAACAAACGAGGTGGCTTCAATTCCATGCGAAACAAATGATTCAGCTTCAAATCAATGCGAAGTAGAAGGCGTTGCTTGAAATCTATGCGAAACAAATGGTTTAGCTACAAATACTTGTGATATACATTATTCAGCTACAACTGCATGCGAAACAAACGAGTTAGCTTCAAATCCATGCGAAACACACGATTTAGCTTCAGATCAATGCGATGTAGAAGGTTTAGCTTCAAATCCAAACGAAACACATGATTTAGCTTCAAATACTTGCGATATAAGTGATCTAGCTTCAAATACAGGCGAAACGAACGAGTTAGCTTCAAATCCATGCGAAACACATGATTCAGCTGCAAATCAATGCGATGCAGAAGGTTTAGCTTGAAATCCATGCCAAACACATGATTTAGCTTCAAAGCCATGGGATGTAGAAGGTTTAGCTTCAAATCCATGCGAAACACATTATTTAGCTACAAACCAGTGCGAAGTAGAAGACTCAGGTTCAAATCCATGCGATTCAAATGGTTCATTTTCAAATACTTGTGAAAGACATGATTTAGCTTCAAATCAATGCGATGTAGTAGGTTTAGCTTCAAATCCATGCAAAACACGTGATTTAACTTCCAATTAATGCGAAGTAGAAGGCTTAGCTTCAAATCCATGCGAATCAAATGGTTTAGCTTCGAATACTTGTGATATACGTTATCTAGATTGAACTGCATGCGCTAAGTACGAGTTAGCTTCAAATCCATGCGAAACACATGATTTAGCTGCAAATCAATGCGATGTAGTAGGCTCAGCTTTAAATCCATGCGATATAAGTGATATAGCTTCAAAAGCAGGAGGAACAAACGAGGTGGCTTCAATTCCATGCGAAACAAATGATTTAGCTCCAAATCAATGCGAAGTAGAAGGCGTTGCTTGAAATCTATGCGAAACAAATGGTTTAGCTTCAAATCAATGCGATGTAGAAGGTTTAGCTTCAAATCCGTGCGATACACAAGATTTAGCTTCAAATCAACGCGATGTAGTAGGTTCAGCTTCAAATCCATGCGGCACATATGATTTAGCTTCAAATACTAGCGATATAAGTGATATAGTTTCAAATGGAGGCGAAACGAACGAGTTAGCTTCAAATCCATGCAAAACACATGATTTAGCTGCAAATCAATGCGATGTAGAAGGTTTAGCTTCAAATCCATGCGATACAGTAGATTTAGCTTCAAATCAATGCGATGTGGAAGGTTCTGCTTCAAATCCATACGACACATATGATCTAGCTTCAAATACTTGCGATATAAGTGATATTGCTTCAAAAGCTGGAGGAACAAACGAGGTAGCTTCAGTTCCATGCGAAACAAATGATTTAGCTTCAAATCAATGCGTAGTAGAAGGCTTACCTTCAAATTCATGCGAAACAAATGGTTTAGCTACAAATACTTGTGATATACATTATTCAGCTACAACTGCATGCGAAACAAACGAGTTAGCTTCAAATCCATGCGAAACACACGATTTAGCTTCAGATCAATGCGATGTAGAAGGTTTAGCTTCAAATCCAAACGAAACACATGATTTAGCTTCAAATACTTGCGATATAAGTGATCTAGCTTCAAATACAGGCGAAACGAACGAGTTAGCTTCAAATCCATGCGAAACACATGATTCAGCTGCAAATCAATGCGATGCAGAAGGTTTAGCTTGAAATCCATGCCAAACACATGATTTAGCTTCAAAGCCATGGGATGTAGAAGGTTTAGCTTCAAATCCATGCGAAACACATTATTTAGCTACAAACCAGTGCGAAGTAGAAGACTCAGGTTCAAATCCATGCGATTCAAATGGTTCATTTTCAAATACTTGTGAAAGACATGATTTAGCTTCAAATCAATGCGATGTAGTAGGTTTAGCTTCAAATCCATGCAAAACACGTGATTTAACTTCCAATTAATGCGAAGTAGAAGGCTTAGCTTCAAATCCATGCGAATCAAATGGTTTAGCTTCGAATACTTGTGATATACGTTATCTAGATTGAACTGCATGCGCTAAGTACGAGTTAGCTTCAAATCCATGCGAAACACATGATTTAGCTGCAAATCAATGCGATGTAGTAGGCTCAGCTTTAAATCCATGCGATATAAGTGATATAGCTTCAAAAGCAGGAGGAACAAACGAGGTGGCTTCAATTCCATGCGAAACAAATGATTTAGCTCCAAATCAATGCGAAGTAGAAGGCGTTGCTTGAAATCTATGCGAAACAAATGGTTTAGCTTCAAATCAATGCGATGTAGAAGGTTTAGCTTCAAATCCGTGCGATACACAAGATTTAGCTTCAAATCAACGCGATGTAGTAGGTTCAGCTTCAAATCCATGCGGCACATATGATTTAGCTTCAAATACTAGCGATATAAGTGATATAGTTTCAAATGGAGGCGAAACGAACGAGTTAGCTTCAAATCCATGCAAAACACATGATTTAGCTGCAAATCAATGCGATGCAGAAGGTTTAGCTTCAAATCCATGCGATACAGTAGATTTAGCTTCAAATCAATGCGATGTGGAAGGTTCTGCTTCAAATCCATACGACACATATGATCTAGCTTCAAATACTTGCGATATAAGTGATATTGCTTCAAAAGCTGGAGGAACAAACGAGGTAGCTTCAGTTCCATGCGAAACAAATGATTTAGCTTCAAATCAATGCGTAGTAGAAGGCTTACCTTCAAATTCATGCGAAACAAATGGTTTAGCTACAAATACTTGTGATATACATTATTTAGCTACAACTGCATGCGAAACAAACGAGTTAGCATCAAATCCATACGAAACACATGATTAAGCTTCAAATCAATGCGATGTAGATGGTTTGCTTCAAATCCATGCGATACACAAGATTTAGCTTCAAATCAATGTGATGTAGTAGGTTCAGCTTCAAATCCATGCGATATAAGTGATATAGCTTCAAAAGCAGGAGGAACAAACGAGGTAGATTCAATACCATGCGAAACAAATAATTTAGCATCAAATCAATGCGAAGTAGAAGGCTTAGCTTCAAATTCATGCGAAACAAATGGTTTAGCTACAAATAATTGTGATATACATTGCTTATCTTCAAATCCATGCGAAACACACGATTTATCTTCAAATCAATGCGATGTAGAAGGATTAGCTTCAAAATCCATGCGATACACAAGATTTAGCTTCAAATCAATGCGATGTAGTAGGTTCAGCTTCAAATCCATGCGGCACATATGATTTAGCTTCAAATACATGCGATATAAGTGACATAGTTTCAAATGGTGGCGAAACGAACGAGTTAGCTTCAAATCCATGCGAGACACATGACTTAGCTTCAAATCAATGAGATGTAGAAGGTTTAGCTTCAAATCAACGCGAAACATATGATTTAGCATCAAACACTTGGGGTATAAGTGATATTGCTTCAAATGCAGACTAATCAAACGAGTTAGATTCAAAATCCACGCGATACACATGATTTAGCTTCAAATACTTGCGATATAAGTGATGTAGAATCAACTGCAGGCGAAACGAACGAGTTAGCTTCGAATCCATTCAAAACTCATGATTTAGCAGGAAATCAATGCGATGTAGTAGGCTCAGCTTCAAATCCATGCGATATAAGTGATATAGCTTCAAAAGCAGGAGGAACAAACGAGGTAGCTTCTATTCCATGCGAAACAAATGATTTAGCTTCAAATCAATGCGTAGTAGAAGGTTTAGCTTCAAATCCATGCGATACACTAGATTTAGCTTCAAATCAATGCGATGTAGAAGGTTCTGCTTCAAATCCATACGACACATATGATTTAGCTTCAAATACTTGCCATATAAGTGATATAGCTTCAAAAGCTGGAGGAACAAACGAGGTAGCTTCAATTCCATGCGAAACAAATGATTTAGCTTCAAATCAATGCGAAGTAGAAGGCTTAGCTTCAAATTCATGCGAAACAAATGGTTTAGCTACAAATAATTGTGATATACATTGCTTAGCTTCAAATCCATGCGAAACACACGATTTATCTTCAAATCAATGCGATGTAGAAGGATTAGCATCAAAATCCATGCGATACACAAGATTTAGCTTCAAATCAATGCGATGTAGTAGGTTCAGCTTCAAATCCATGCGGCACATATGATTTAGCTTCAAATGCTTGCGATATAAGTGATATAGTTTCAAATGGAGGCGAAACGAACGAGTCAGCTTCAAATACATGCAAAACACATGATTTAGCTTCAAATCAATGCGATGTAGAAGGTTTAGCTTCAAATCCATGCGAAACACATGATTCAGCTGCAAATCAATGCGATGTAGAAGGTTTAGCTTCAAATCCATGCGAAACACATTATTTAGCTGCAAATCAGTGCGAAGTAGAAGGCTCGGTTTCAAATCAATGCGATTCAAATGGTCCATCTTCAAATACTTGTGAAAGTCATGATTTAGCTTCAACTACATGCGAAACACATGATTTAGCTTCAAATCAATGCGATGTAGAATGTTTAGCTTCAAATCCATGCAAAACACGTGATTTAACTTCCAATTAATGCGAAGTAGAAGGCTTAGCTTCAAATCCATGCGAATCAAATGGTTTAGCTTCAAATACTTGTGATATACGTTATTTAGATTGAACTGCATGCGCAACGAACGAGTTAGCTTCAAATCCATGCGAAACACATGATTTAGCTGCAAATCAATGCGATGCAGAAGGTTTAGCTTCAAATCCATGCGAAACAAATGATATAGCTTCAAACACTTGGGGTGTAAGTGATATAGCTTCAAATGAAGACTAATCAAACCAGTTAGCTTCAAAATCCACGCGATACACATGATTTAGCTTCAAATATTAGCGATATTATTGATGTAGATTCAACTGCAGGCGAAACGAACGAGTTAGCTTCAAATCCATGCGACACATATGATTTAGCTTCAAATACTTGCGATATAAGTGATATAGCTTCAAAAGCAGGAGGAACAAACGAGGTAGCTTCAATTCCTTGCGAAACAAATGATTTAGCTTCAAATCAATGCGAAGTAGAAGGCGTTGCTTCAAATCCATGCGAAACAAATGGTTTAGCTACAAATAATTGTGATATACATTGCTTAGCTTCAAATCCATGCGAAACACACGATTTATCTTCAAATCAATGCGATGTAGAAGGATTAGCTTCAAAATCCATGCGATACACAAGATTTAGCTTCAAATCAATGCGATGTAGTAGGTTCAGCTTCAAATCCATGCGGCACATATGATTTAGCTTCAGATACATGCGATATAAGTGACATAGTTTCAAATGGTGGCGAAACGAACGAGTTAGCTTCAAATCCATGCGAGACACATGACTTAGCTTCAAATCAATGAGATGTAGAAGGTTTAGCTTCAAATCAACGCGAAACATATGATTTAGCATCAAACACTTGGGGTATAAGTGATATTGCTTCAAATGCAAACCAATCAAACGAGTTAGATTCAAAATCCACGCGATACACATGATTTAGCTTGAAATACTTGCGATATAAGTGATGTAGAATCAACTGCAGGCGAAACGAACGAGTTAGCTTCGAATCCATTCAAAAATCTTGATTTAGCAGGAAATCAATGCGATGTAGTAGGCTCAGCTTCAAATCCATGCGATATAAGTGATATTGCTTCAAAAGCAGGAGGAACAAACGAGGTAGCTTCTATTCCATGCGAAACAAATGATTTAGCTTCAAATCAATGCGTAGTAGAAGGTTTAGCTTCAAATCCATGCGATACACTAGATTTAGCTTCAAATCAATGCGATGTAGAAGGTTCTGCTTCAAATCCATACGACACATATGATTTAGCTTCAAATACTTGCGATATAAGTGATATAGCTTCAAAAGCTGGAGGAACAAACGAGGTAGCTTCAATTCCATGCGAAACAAATGATTTAGCTTCAAATCAATGCGAAGTAGAAGGCTTAGCTTCAAATTCATACGAAACAAATGGTTTAGCTACAAATAATTGTGATATACATTGCTTAGCTTCAAATCCATGCGAAACACACGATTTATCTTCAAATCAATGCGATGTAGAAGGATTAGCTTCAAAATCCATGCGATACACAAGATTTAGCTTCAAATCAATGCGATGTAGTAGGTTCAGCTTCAAATCCATGCGGCACATATGATTTAGCTTCAAATGCTTGCGATATAAGTGATATAGTTTCAAATGGAGGCGAAACGAACGAGTCAGCTTCAAATCCATGCAAAACACATGATTTAGCTCCAAATCAATGCGATGTAGAAGGTTTAGCTTCAAATCCATGCGAAACACATGATTCAGCTTCAAATCAATGCGATGTAGAAGGTTTAGCTTCAAATCCGTGCGATACACAAGATTTAGCTTCAAATCAACGCGATGTAGTAGGTTCAGCTTCAAATCCATGCGGCACATATGATTTAGCTTCAAATACTAGCGATATAAGTGATATAGTTTCAAATGGAGGCGAAACGAACGAGTTAGCTTCAAATCCATGCAAAACACATGATTTAGCTGCAAATCAATGCGATGTAGAAGGTTTAGCTTCAAATCCATGCGATACAGTAGATTTAGCTTCAAATCAATGCGATGTGGAAGGTTCTGCTTCAAATCCATACGACACATATGATCTAGCTTCAAATACTTGCGATATAAGTGATATAGCTTCAAAAGCTGGAGGAACAAACGAGGTAGCTTCAGTTCCATGCGAAACAAATTAGTTAGCTTCAAATCAATGCGTAGTAGAAGGCTTAGCTTCAAATTCATGCGAAACAAATGGTTTAGCTACAAATACTTGTGATATACATTATTTAGCTACAACTGCATGCGAAACAAACGAGTTAGCATCAAATCCATACGAAACACATGATTCAGCTTCAAATCAATGCGATGTAGATGGTTTGCTTCAAATCCATGCGATACACAAGATTTAGCTTCAAATCGATGTGATGTAGTAGGTTCAGCATCAAATCCATGCGATATAAGTGATATAGCTTCAAAAGCAGGAGGAACAAACGAGGTAGATTCAATTCCATGCGAAACAAATGATTTAGCTTCAAATAAATGCGACGTAGAAGGCGTAGCTTCAAATCCATGCGAAACAAACGGTTTAGCTAGAAATAATTGTGATATACATTGCTTAGCTTCAAATCCATGCGAAACACATGATTCAGCTGCAAATCAATGCGATGTAGAAGGTTTAGCTTCAAATCCATGCGAAACACATTATTTAGCTGCAAATCAGTGCGAAGTAGAAGGCTCGGTTTCAAATCAATGCGATTCAAATGGTTCATCTTCAAATACTTGTGAAAGTCATGATTTAGCTTCAACTGCATGCGAAACACATGATTTAGCTTCAAATCAATGCGATGTAGAATGATTAGCTTCAAATCCATGCAAAACACGTGATTTAACTTCCAATTAATGCGAAGTAGAAGGCTTAGCTTCAAATCCATGCGAATCAAATGGTTTAGCTTCAAATACTTGTTTTATACGTTATTTAGATTGAACTGCATGCGCAACGAACGAGTTAGCTTCAAATCCATGCGAGACACATGATTTAGCTGCAAATGAATGCGATGAAGAAGGTTCTGTTTCAAATCCATACGACACATATGATTTAGCTTCAAATACTTGCGATATAAGTGATATAGCTTCAAAAGCTGGAGGAACAAACGAGGTAGCTTCAATTCCATGCGAAACAAATGATTTAGCATCAAATCAATGCGAAGTAGAAGGCTTAGCTTCAAATTCATGCGAAACAAATGGTTTAGCTACAAATACTTATGATATACATTATTTAGCTACAACTGCATGCGAAACAAACGAGTTGCCATCAAATCCATACGAAACACATGATTAAGCTTCAAATCAATGCGATGTAGATGGTTTGCTTCAAATCCATGCGATACACAAGATTTAGCTTCAAATCAATGTGATGTAGTAGGTTCAGCTTCAAATCCATGCGATATAAGTGATATAGCTTCAAAAGCAGGAGGAACAAACGAGGTAGCTTCAATTCCTTGCGAAACAAATGATTTAGCTTCAAATCAATGCGTAGTAGAAGGTTTAGCTTCAAATCCATGCGATACACTAGATTTAGCTTCAAATCAATGCGATGTAGAAGGTTCTGCTTCAAATCCATACGACACATATGATTTAGCTTCAAATACTTGCGATATAAGTGATATAGCTTCAAAAGCTAGAGGAACAAACGAGGTAGCTTCAATTCCATGCGAAACAAATGATTTAGCTTCAAATCAATGCGAAGTAGAAGGCTTAGCTTCAAATTCATGCGAAACAAATGGTTTAGCTACAAATACTTGTGATATACATTATTTAGCTACAACTGCATGCGAAACAAACGAGTTGCCATCAAATCCATACGAAACACATGATTAAGCTTCAAATCAATGCGATGTAGATGGTTTGCTTCAAATCCATGCGATACACAAGATTTAGCTTCAAATCAATGTGATGTAGTAGGTTCAGCTTCAAATCCATGCGATATAAGTGATATAGCTTCAAAAGCAGGAGGAACAAACGAGGTAGCTTCTATTCCTTGCGAAACAAATGATTTAGCTTCAAATCAATGCGAAGTAGAAGGCGTAGCTTCAAATCCATGCGAAACAAATGGTTTAGCTACAAATAATTGTGATATACATTGCTTAGCTTCAAATCCATGCGAAACCCACGATTTATCTTCAAATCAATGCGATGTAGAAGGATTAGCTTCAAAATCCATGCGATACAGAAGATTTAGCTTCAAATCAATGCGATGTAGTAGGTTCAGCTTCAAATCCATGCGGCACATATGATTTAGCTTCAAATGCTTGCGATATAAGTGATATAGTTTCAAATGGAGGCGAAACGAACGAGTCAGCTTCAAATCCATGCAAAACACATGATTTAGCTTCAAATCAATGCGATGTAGAAGGTTTAGCTTCAAATCCATGCGAAACACATGATTCAGCTGCAAATCAATGCGATGTAGAAGGTTTAGCTTCAAATCCATGCGAAACACATTATTTAGCTGCAAATCAGTGCGAAGTAGAAGGCTCGGTTTCAAATCAATGCGATTCAAATGGTTCATCTTCAAATACTTGTGAAAGTCATGATTTAGCTTCAACTGCATGCGAAACACATGATTTAGCTTCAAATCAATGCGATGTAGAATGTTTAGCTTCAAATCCATGCAAAATACGTGATTTAACTTCCAATTAATGCGAAGTAGAAGGCTTAGCTTCAAATCCATGCGAATCAAATGGTTTAGCTTCAAATACTTGTGATATACGTTATTTAGATTGAACTGCATGCGCAACGAACGAGTTAGCTTCAAATCCATGCGATACACATGATTTAGCATCAAATCAATGCGATGTAGAAGGTTTAGCTTCAAATCCAATCGAAACATATGATTTAGCTTCAGATACTTGCGATACAAGTGATAGAGCTTCAAAAGCAGTCGAAACAAACGAGTTAGCTTCAAATCCATGCAAAACACATGATTAAGCTTCAAATCAATGTTATGTAGAAGGTTTAGCTTCAAATCCATGCGACACAAATGATTTAGCTTCAGATACTTGCGATATAAGTGATATAGCTTCAAGTGCAGGAGAAACAAACGAGTTAGCTCCAAATCTATGCTAAACAAATGATTTAGCTTCAAGTCCATGCGAAGTAGAAGGCTTAGCATCAAATCCATGCGGAACAAATGATTTAGCTTCAAATACTTGCGATATAAATGATATAGTTACAAATGCAGGCGAAACGAACGAGTTAGCTTCAAATCTGTGCGAATCACATGATTTAGCTGCAAATCAATACGATGTAGAAGGTTTACCTTCAAATCCATGCGACACAAATTATTTAGCATCAGATACTTGCGATATAAGTGATATAGCTTCAAATGCAGACGAAACAAACGAGTTATCTCCAAAATCCGTGCGATACACATAATTTAGCTTCAAATCAATGCGATGTAGAAGGTTTAGCTTCAAATCAATGCGATGTAGAAGGTTTAGCTTCAATTCCGTGCGACACAAATGATTTAGCGTCAGATACTTGCGATATAAGTGATATAGCTTCAAATGCAGGGGAAACAAACGAGTTAGCTTCAATGCCATGCAAACCACATGTTTAAGCTTCAAATCAATGCGATGTAGAAGGTTTAGCTTCAAATCCATGCGACACAAATGATTTAGCATCAGATACATGCGATATAAGTGATATAATTTCAAATGAATGCGAAACAAACGAGTTAGCTTCAACTCCATGCGAAACACATAATTTAGCTTCAAATCAATGCGATGTAGAAGGTTTAGCTTCAAATCAATGCGATGTAGAAGGTTTACCTTCAATTCCATGCGACACAAATGATTTAGCTTCAGATACTTGCGATATAAGTGATATAGCTTCAAATGCAGGGGAAACGAACGAGTTAGCTTCAAATGCATGCGAAACACATGATTTAGCTGCAAATCAATGCGATGTAGAAGGTTTAGCTTCAAATCCATGGCAAACAAATTATATAGCTTCAGATGCTTGCGATATAAGTGATATAGCTTCAAATGCTGACGAAACAAATGAGTTAGCTTCAAATCCAAGCGATACACATGATTTAGCTTCAAATCAATGCGATGTAGAAGGTTTAGCTTCAAATCCACGCGAAACAAATGATTTAGCTTCAAACACTTGGGATATAATTGATATAGCTTCAAATGCAGACGAATCAAACGAGTTAGCTTCAAAATCCATGCGATACACATGATGTAGCTTCAAATCAATGCGAAGTAGTAGGATTAGCTTCAAATCCATTCGGAACAAACGATTGGGCTTCAAACACTTCGGATATAGGTGATACAGCTTCAGCTGCATGCGAAGCAAACGAGTTAGCTTCAAGTCCATGCGAAACACATGATTTAGCTGCAAATCAATGCGATGTAGAAGGTTTAACTTCAAATCCATGCGAAAAGAATGATTTAGCATCTGATAATTGCGATATAATTGATATAGCTTTAAATGCAGGGGAAACAAACGAGTTAGCTTCAAATCCATGCAAAACACACGAATAAGCTTCAAATCAATGCGATGTAGATGGTTTAGCATCTAATCCATTCGAAGCAAATGGTTTAGGTACAAATACTTGTGATATACGTTATTTAGATTTAACTGCATGCGCAACGAACGAGTTAGCTTCAAATCCAAGCGAAACACATGATTTAGCTTCAAATCAACTCGAAGTACAAGGCTTAGATTCAAATCCATGCGAAACGAATGATTTAACTACAAATACTTGCCAATATAAGGGATACAGCTTCAAATGCATGCGAAACGAATGGTTTGGCTTCAAATACTTGTGATATACATGAATCAGGTTCAACTGCATGAGATACAAACGAGTTAGCTTCAAATCCATGCGAAACACATTATTTCCCTTCAATTCAATGCGAAGTGGAAGACTTAGATTCAAATCCATGCGGAACAAATGGTTTATCTTCAAATACTTATGATATACATGATATAGCTGCAACTGCATGCAAACCAAACGAGTTAGCTTCAAATCCACGAGAAACACATGATTTAGCTTCAGATCAATGCGAAGTAGATGGCATGGCTTCAAATCCATTCGAAACGAATGATTTAGCTTCAAATACTTGCCTTATAAATGATATAGCTTGAAGTGCAGGCCAAACAAACGAGTTAGTTTCAAATCCAAGTGAAACACATGATTTAACTTCAAATCAATGCGGAGTAGAAGGCTTAGCTTCAAATCAATGCGAAGCAACTGGTTTATCTTCAAATACTTGTGATATTCATGATTTAACTTCAACTGCATGCGAAACAAACTAGTTAGCTTCAAATCGAAGCGAAACACAAAATTTAGCTTCAATTCAATGCGAAGTAGAAGGCTTAGCTTCAAATCCGTGCGAAACAAATGATTTAGCTTCAAATCATTCGATATAATTGATTTAGGTTCAAATGCAGGCGAAACGAACGAGTTAGCTTCAAATCCATGCGTAACACAGGATTTAGCTTCAAATGAATGCGAAGTAGAAGGCTTAGCTTCAAATCCATGAGAAACAAATGATTTACCTTCGAATACTTGAGATATAGTTGTAACAGCTTCAAATGCAGACGATACAATCGAGTTAGCTACAAATCCATGCGAAACACATGATTTAGCTTCAAATCCAAACGAAACACATAATTTAGCTTCAAATGAATGCGAAGTAGAATGCTTAGCTTCAAATCCATGCGACACTATTGGTTTAGCTTCAAATACTTGTGATATACAAGAATCAGATTCAACTGAATGCCGAACAAACGAGTTAGCTTCAAATCCAAGCGAAACAATTGATTTAGTTTCAAGTCAATGCGATGTAGATGGTTTAACTTCAAATCCATGAGAAACAAATGATTTAGCTACAGATACTTGCGATATAATTGATATAGATTCAAATGCAGGCGAAACATACGAGTTAGCTTCAAATCCATGCGAAACATATGATCTAGCTTCAAATTCATGCGAAACACATGGTTTAGATTCATATTCTTGCGAAACAAATGGTTTAGATTCCGATACTTGTGTTAAACATGATTTAGCTTCAACTTCTTTCGAAACAAACGACTTAGCTTCAAATCCATGCGAAACACATGATTTACCATCAAATACTTGCGACATAACTGATATAGCTTCAAATGCAGTCAAAACAAACGAGTCAGCATCAAATCCAAGTGAAAGACACGATACAGCTTCAATTTTACGCGTTGTAGATGGTTCAGTATCAAATCAATGCGATGTAGAATGTTTAGTTTCATATCTACGCGAAACAAATGATTTAGATTCAGATACTTGCGATATTAGTGATATAGCTTCAAATGCAGGCGAAACAAACGAGCTAGCTTCAAATCCATGCCAAAACACACGATTAAACTTCAAATGCGTGCGAAACACATGGCTTCGCTTCAAATTCATGCAACGCACGTGATTTAGCTCCAAATCCATGCGAAACAAATGATTTAGCTTCAATTGCTGTGGGATATAAGTGACATAACTTGAACGGAAGGCGAAGAAAACGAGTTAGATTCAAATCCATGCCAAACACATGATTTAGCTTCAACTTGTTGCGAAACACAAGGTTTAGCTTCAAATCAATGTGATGTAGTAGGTTCAGCTTCAAATCCATGCGATATAAGTGATATAGCTTCAAAAGCAGGAGGAACGAACGAGGTAGCTTCAATTCCTTGCGAAACAAATGATGTAGCTTCAAATCAATGCGAAGTAGAAGGCGTAGCTTCAAATCCATGCGAAACAAATGGTTTAGCTACAAATAATTGTGATATACATTGCTTAGCTTCAAATCCATGCGAAACACACGATTTATCTTCAAATCAATGCGATGTAGAAGGATTAGCTTCAAAATCCATGCGATACACAAGATTTAGCTTTAAATCAATGCGATGTAGTAGGTTCAGCTTCAAATCCATGCGGCACATATGATTTAGCTTCAAATGCTTGCGATATAAGTGATATAGTTTCAAATGGAGGCGAAACGAACGAGTCAGCTTCAAATCCATGCAAAACACATGATTTAGCTTCAAATCAATGCGATGTAGAAGGTTTAGCTTCAAATCCAGGCGAATCATATGATTTAGCTTCAAATCAATGCCATGTAGAAGGTTCAGTTTCAAATCCATGCGACACATATGATTTAGTTTCAAATACTTGGGATATAAGTGATATAGCTTCAAAACCTGGAGGACCAAACGAGATAGCTTCAATTCCATGCGATACACGTGACGTAGCTCCAAATCAATGCGAAGTAGAAGGATTAGCTTCAAATCCATGCGGAACAAACGATTGAGCTTCAAACACATCGGATATATGTGATATAGCTTCATCTGCATGCGAAACAAACGAGTTAGCTTCAAGTCCATGCGAAACACATGATTTCGCTGCAAATCAATGCGTAGTAGCGACCTTAGCTTCAAATCATTGCAAAACAAACGGTTTACCTTCATATAGTTGTGATATACATGGTTTAGCTTGAACTGCATACGAAACAAACGAGTTATCTTGAAATCTATGTGGAACACATGATTTAGCTTCAAATCAATGCGAAGTAGAATGCTTAGCATAGAATACATGAGAAACAAATGATTTATCTTCAGATAATTGCGATACAAGTGATATAACTTCAAATGTTTAGCTCCATATACTTGTAATATACATGATTTAGCTTCAACCGGATGCGAAACAAACGAGTTAGCTTCATATACAAGCGACAAACATGATTCAGCTTCAAATTCATGCGAAGTAGAAGGCTTAGCTTCAAATCCATCCGAAACGAATGGTTTAGCTTCAAATACATGTTTTATACATGATTTAGCTTCAACTGCATGCGAAACAAACGAGTTAGCGTCAAATCCAAGCGAAACACATGATTTAACTTCAAATCAATGCGAAGTAGAAGGCTTTGCTTCAAATCCATGCGAAACAAATGCTTTAGCTTCAAATACTTGTGACATACATGATTTAGCTTCATCTGCATGCGAAACTATCGAGTTAGCTTCAAATCCATGCGAAGTAGAAGGATTATCTTCCAATACATGAGAAAACAATGGTTTAGCTTCAAATACATGTGATATACATGATTTATCTTCAAATGCAGGCGAAACAAACGAGATGGCTTCAAATTCATGCGAAACACATGATTTAGCTTCAAATCGACTCGAAGTACAAGGCTTAGATTCAAATCCATGCGAAACAAATGGTTTAGCTACAAAACCTTGTGATATACGTAATTTAGATTTAAGTGCATGCGCAACGAACGAGTTAGCTTCAAATCCATGCGAAACACATGATTTAGCTGCAAATCAATGCGATGAAGAAGGTTTAGCTTCAAATCCATGCGAAACAAATGATATAGCTTCAAACACTTGGGGTGTAAGTGATATAGCTTCAAATGAAGACTAATCAAACCAGTTAGCTTCAAAATCCACGCGATACACATGATTTAGCTTCAAATATTAGCGATATTATTGATGTAGATTCAACTGCAGGCGAAACGAACGAGTTAGCTTCAAATCCATGCGACACATATGATTTAGCTTCAAATACTTGCGATATAAGTGATATAGCTTCAAAAGCAGGAGGAACAAACGAGGTAGCTTCAATTCCTTGCGAAACAAATGATTTAGCTTCAAATCAATGCGAAGTAGAAGGCGTTGCTTCAAATCCATGCGAAACAAATGGTTTAGCTACAAATAATTGTGATATACATTGCTTAGCTTCAAATCCATGCGAAACACACGATTTATCTTCAAATCAATGCGATGTAGAAGGATTAGCTTCAAAATCCATGCGATACACAAGATTTAGCTTCAAATCAATGCGATGTAGTAGGTTCAGCTTCAAATCCATGCGGCACATATGATTTAGCTTCAGATACATGCGATATAAGTGACATAGTTTCAAATGGTGGCGAAACGAACGAGTTAGCTTCAAATCCATGCGAGACACATGACTTAGCTTCAAATCAATGAGATGTAGAAGGTTTAGCTTCAAATCAACGCGAAACATATGATTTAGCATCAAACACTTGGGGTATAATTGATATTGCTTCAAATGCAAACTAATCAAACGAGTTAGATTCAAAATCCACGCGATACACATGATTTAGCTTGAAATACTTGCGATATAAGTGATGTAGAATCAACTGCAGGCGAAACGAACGAGTTAGCTTCGAATCCATACAAAAATCATGATTTAGCAGGAAATCAATGCGATGTAGTAGGCTCAGCTTCAAATCCATGCGATATAAGTGATATAGCTTCAAAAGCAGGAGGAACAAACGAGGTAGCTTCTATTCCATGCGAAACAAATGATTTAGCTTCAAATCAATGCGTAGTAGAAGGTTTAGCTTCAAATCCATGCGATACACTAGATTTAGCTTCAAATCAATGCGATGTAGAAGGTTCTGCTTCAAATCCATACGACACATATGATTTAGCTTCAAATACTTGCGATATAAGTGATATAGCTTCAAAAGCTGGAGGAACAAACGAGGTAGCTTCAATTCCATGCGAAACAAATGATTTAGCTTCAAATCAATGCGAAGTAGAAGGCTTAGCTTCAAATTCATGCGAAACAAATGGTTTAGCTACAAATAATTGTGATATACATTGCTTAGCTTCAAATCCATGCGAAACACACGATTTATCTTCAAATCAATGCGATGTAGAAGGATTAGCTTCAAAATCCATGCGATACACAAGATTTAGCTTCAAATCAATGCGATGTAGTAGGTTCAGCTTCAAATCCATGCGGCACATATGATTTAGCTTCAAATGCTTGCGATATAAGTGATATAGTTTCAAATGGAGGCGAAACGAACGAGTCAGCTTCAAATCCATGCAAAACACATGATTTAGCTTCAAATCAATGCGATGTAGAAGGTTTAGCTTCAAATCCATGCGAAACACATGATTCAGCTTCAAATCAATGCGATGTAGAAGGTTTAGCTTCAAATCCGTGCGATACACAAGATTTAGCTTCAAATCAACGCGATGTAGTAGGTTCAGCTTCAAATCCATGCGGCACATATGATTTAGCTTCAAATACTAGCGATATAAGTGATATAGTTTCAAATGGAGGCGAAACGAACGAGTTAGCTTCATATCCATGCAAAACACATGATTTAGCTGCAAATCAATGCGATGTAGAAGGTTTAGCTTCAAATCCATGCGATACAGTAGATTTAGCTTCAAATCAATGCGATGTGGAAGGTT
Source organism: Megalopta genalis (assembly GCF_051020955.1). Taxonomy (NCBI): domain Eukaryota; kingdom Metazoa; phylum Arthropoda; class Insecta; order Hymenoptera; family Halictidae; genus Megalopta; species Megalopta genalis. The sequence continues at coordinate 128,582 of NW_027476349.1, forward strand.
CTGCTTCAAATCCATACGACACATATGATCTAGCTTCAAATACTTGCGATATAAGTGATATAGCTTCAAAAGCTGGAGGAACAAACGAGGTAGCTTCAGTTCCATGCGAAACAAATGATTTAGCTTCAAATCAATGCGTAGTAGAAGGCTTAGCTTCAAATTCATGCGAAACAAATGTTTTAGCTACAAATACTTGTGATATACATTATTTAGCTACAACTGCATGCGAAACAAACGAGTTAGCATCAAATCCATACGAAACACATGATTCAGCTTCAAATCAATGCGATGTAGATGGTTTGCTTCAAATCCATGCGATACACAAGATTTAGCTTCAAATCGATGTGATGTAGTAGGTTCAGCATCAAATCCATGCGATATAAGTGATATAGCTTCAAAAGCAGGAGGAACAAACGAGGTAGATTCAATTCCATGCGAAACAAATGATTTAGCTTCAAATAAATGCGACGTAGAAGGCGTAGCTTCAAATCCATGCGAAACAAACGGTTTAGCTACAAATAATTGTGATATACATTGCTTAGCTTCAAATCCATGCGAAACACATGATTCAGCTGCAAATCAATGCGATGTAGAAGGTTTAGCTTCAAATCCATGCGAAACACATTATTTAGCTGCAAATCAGTGCGAAGTAGAAGGCTCGGTTTCAAATCAATGCGATTCAAATGGTTCATCTTCAAATACTTGTGAAAGTCATGATTTAGCTTCAACTGCATGCGAAACACATGATTTAGCTTCAAATCAATGCGATGTAGAATGATTAGCTTCAAATCCATGCAAAACACGTGATTTAACTTCCAATTAATGCGAAGTAGAAGGCTTAGCTTCAAATCCATGCGAATCAAATGGTTTAGCTTCAAATACTTGTTTTATACGTTATTTAGATTGAACTGCATGCGCAACGAACGAGTTAGCTTCAAATCCATGCGAAACACATGATTTAGCTGCAAATGAATGCGATGAAGAAGGTTCTGTTTCAAATCCATACGACACATATGATTTAGCTTCAAATACTTGCGATATAAGTGATATAGCTTCAAAAGCTGGAGGAACAAACGAGGTAGCTTCAATTCCATGCGAAACAAATGATTTAGCATCAAATCAATGCGAAGTAGAAGGCTTAGCTTCAAATTCATGCGAAACAAATGGTTTAGCTACAAATACTTATGATATACATTATTTAGCTACAACTGCATGCGAAACAAACGAGTTGCCATCAAATCCATACGAAACACATGATTAAGCTTCAAATCAATGCGATGTAGATGGTTTGCTTCAAATCCATGCGATACACAAGATTTAGCTTCAAATCAATGTGATGTAGTAGGTTCAGCTTCAAATCCATGCGATATAAGTGATATAGCTTCAAAAGCAGGAGGAACAAACGAGGTAGCTTCAATTCCTTGCGAAACAAATGATTTAGCTTCAAATCAATGCGTAGTAGAAGGTTTAGCTTCAAATCCATGCGATACACTAGATTTAGCTTCAAATCAATGCGATGTAGAAGGTTCTGCTTCAAATCAATACGACACATATGATTTAGCTTCAAATCCATGCGATATAAGTGATATAGCTTCAAAAGCAGGAGGAACAAACGAGGTAGCTTCAATTCCTTGCGAAACAAATGATTTAGCTTCAAATCAATGCGAAGTAGAAGGCGTAGCTTCAAATCCATGCGAAACAAATGGTTTAGCTACAAATAATTGTGATATACATTGCTTAGCTTCAAATCCATGCGAAACCCACGATTTATCTTCAAATCAATGCGATGTAGAAGGATTAGCTTCAAAATCCATGCGATACACAAGATTTAGCTTCAAATCAATGCGATGTAGTAGGTTCAGCTTCAAATCCATGCAAAACACGTGATTTAACTTCCAATTAATGCGAAGTAGAAGGCTTAGCTTCAAATCCATGCGAATCAAATGGTTTAGCTTCAAATACTTGTGATATACGTTATTTAGATTGAACTGCATGCGCAACGAACGAGTTAGCTTCAAATCCATGCGATACACATGATTTAGCATCAAATCAATGCGATGTAGAAGGTTTAGCTTCAAATCCAATCGAAACATATGATTTAGCTTCAGATACTTGCGATACAAGTGATAGAGCTTCAAAAGCAGTCGAAACAAACGAGTTAGCTTCAAATCCATGCAAAACACATGATTAAGCTTCAAATCAATGTTATGTAGAAGGTTTAGCTTCAAATCCATGCGACACAAATGATTTAGCTTCAGATACTTGCGATATAAGTGATATAGCTTCAAGTGCAGGAGAAACAAACGAGTTAGCTCCAAATCTATGCTAAACAAATGATTTAGCTTCAAGTCCATGCGAAGTAGAAGGCTTAGCATCAAATCCATGCGGAACAAATGATTTAGCTTCAAATACTTGCGATATAAATGATATAGTTACAAATGCAGGCGAAACGAACGAGTTAGCTTCAAATCTGTGCGAATCACATGATTTAGCTGCAAATCAATACGATGTAGAAGGTTTACCTTCAAATCCATGCGACACAAATTATTTAGCATCAGATACTTGCGATATAAGTGATATAGCTTCAAATGCAGACGAAACAAACGAGTTATCTCCAAAATCCGTGCGATACACATGATTTAGCTTCAAATAAATGCGATGTAGAAGGTTTAGCTTCAAACCCATGCGACTCAAATGATTTAGCGTCAGATACTTGCGATATAAGTGATATAAATTCAAATGAATGCGAAACTAACGAGTTAGCTTCAACTCCATGCGAAACACATAATTTAGCTTCAAATCAATGCGATGTAGAAGGTTTAGCTTCAAATCAATGCGATGTAGAAGGTTTAGCTTCAATTCCATGCGACACAAATGATTTAGCGTCAGATACTTGCGATATAAGTGATATAGCTTCAAATGCAGGGGAAACAAACGAGTTAGCTTCAATGCCATGCAAACCACATGTTTAAGCTTCAAATCAATGCGATGTAGAAGGTTTAGCTTCAAATCCATGCGACACAAATGATTTAGCATCAGATACATGCGATACAAGTGATATAATTTCAAATGAATGCGAAACAAACGAGTTAGCTTCAACTCCATGCGAAACACATAATTTAGCTTCAAATCAATGCGATGTAGTAGGTTCAGCTTCAAATCCATGCGGCACATATGATTTAGCTTCAAATGCTTGCGATATAAGTGATATAGTTTCAAATGGAGGCGAAACGAACGAGTCAGCTTCAAATCCATGCAAAACACATGATTTAGCTTCAAATCAATGCGATGTAGAAGGTTTAGCTTCAAATCCATGCGAAACACATGATTCAGCTGCAAATCAATGCGATGTAGAAGGTTTAGCTTCAAATCCATGCGAAACACATTATTTAGCTGCAAATCAGTGCGAAGTAGAAGGCTCGGTTTCAAATCAATGCGATTCAAATGGTTCATCATCAAATACTTGTGAAAGTCATGATTTAGCTTCAACTGCATGCGAAACACATGATTTAGCTACAAATCAATGCGATGAAGAAGATTTAGCTTCAAATCCAAGCGAAACACATGATTTAGCTTCAAATCAATGCGATGTAGAAGGTTTAGCTTCAAAACAACGCGAAACAAATGATTTAGCATCAAACACTTGGGATATAATTGATTTAGCTTCAAATTCAGACGAATCAAATGAGTTAGCTTCAAAATCCATGCGATACACGTGACGTAGCTCCAAATCAATGCGAAGTAGAAGGATTAGCTTCAAATCCATGCGGAACAAACGAGTTCGATTCAAATCCAAGCGAAACATATGATTTAGCTTCAAATGCAGGCGAAACAAACGTGTTAGCTTCAAATCCAGGCGAATCATATGATTTAGCTTCAAATCAATGCCATGTAGAAGGTTCAGTTTCAAATCCATGCGACACATATGATTTAGTTTCAAATACTTGGGATATAAGTGATATAGCTTCAAAACCTGGAGGACCAAACGAGATAGCTTCAATTCCATGCGATACACGTGACGTAGCTCCAAATCAATGCGAAGTAGAAGGATTAGCTTCAAATCCATGCGGAACAAACGATTGAGCTTCAAACACATCGGATATATGTGATATAGCTTCATCTGCATGCGAAACAAACGAGTTAGCTTCAAGTCCATGCGAAACACATGATTTCGCTGCAAATCAATGCGTAGTAGCGACCTTAGCTTCAAATCATTGCGAAACAAACGGTTTACCTTCATATAGTTGTGATATACATGGTTTAGCTTGAACTGCATACGAAACAAACGAGTTATCTTGAAATCTATGTGGAACACATGATTTAGCTTCAAATCAATGCGAAGTAGAATGCTTAGCATAGAATACATGAGAAACAAATGATTTATCTTCAGATAATTGCGATACAAGTGATATAACTTCAAATGTTTAGCTCCATATACTTGTAATATACATGATTTAGCTTCAACCGGATGCGAAACAAACGAGTTAGCTTCATATACAAGCGACATACATGATTCAGCTTCAAATTCATGCGAAGTAGAAGGCTTAGCTTCAAATCCATCCGAAACGAATTGTTTAGCTTCAAATACATGTTTTATACATGATTTAGCTTCAACTGCATGCGAAACAAACGAGTTAGCGTCAAATCCAAGCGAAACACATGATTTAGCTTCAAATCAATGCGAAGTAGAAGGCTTTGCTTCAAATCCATGCGAAACAAATGCTTTAGCTTCAAATACTTGTGACATACATGATTTAGCTTCATCTGCATGCGAAACTATCGAGTTAGCTTCAAATCCATGCGAAGTAGAAGGATTATCTTCCAATACATGAGAAAACAATGGTTTAGCTTCAAATACATGTGATATACATGATTTATCTTCAAATGCAGGCGAAACAAACGAGATGGCTTCAAATTCATGCGAAACACATGATTTAGCTTCAAATCGACTCGAAGTACAAGGCTTAGATTCAAATCCATGCGAAACAAATGGTTTAGCTACAAAACCTTGTGATATACGTAATTTAGATTTAAGTGCATGCGCAACGAACGAGTTAGCTTCAAATCCATGCGAAACACATGATTTAGCTGCAAATCAATGCGATGTAGAAGGTTTAGCTTCAAATCCATGGGAAACAAATGATTTAGCTTCAGATACATGCGATATAAGTGATATATTTTCAAATGAATGCGAAACAAACGAGTTAGCTTCAAATCCATGCAAAACACATGATTAAGCTTCAAATCCATGCGACACAAATGATTCAGCGTCAGATACTTGCGATATAAGTGATATACCTTCAAATGAAGGGGAAACAAACGTGTTAGCTTCAAATTCATGCAAAACACACGATTAAGCTTCAAATCAATGCGATGTAGAAGGTTCAGCTTCAAAACAACGCGAAACAAATGATTTAGCATCAAACACTTGGGATATAATTGATTTAGCTTCAAATTCAGACGAATCAAATGAGTTAGCTTCAAAATCCATGCGATACACGTGACGTAGCTCCAAATCAATGCGAAGTAGAAGGATTAGCTTCAAATCCATGCGGAACAAACGATTGATCTTCAAACACATCGGATATATGTGATATAGCTTCATCTGCATGCGAAACAAACGAGTTAGCTTCAAGTCTATGCGAAACACATGATTTCGCTGCAAATCAATGCGATGTAGAAGGTTTAGCTTCAAATCCTTGCGAAACACATGATTAAGCTTTAAATCAATGCGAACTAGAAGGGTTAACTCCAAATCCATGCGAAACACATGATTTAGTTGCAAATCAATGCGATGTAGAAGGTTTAGCTTCAAATCCATGGGAAACAAATGATTTAGCTTCAGATAATTGCGATATAAGTGATATAGATTCAAATGCAGGCGAAACAAACGAGTTCGATTCAAATCCAAGCGAAACATATGATTTAGCTTCAAATGCAGGCGAAACAAACGTGTTAGCTTCAAATCCAGGCGAATCATATGATTTAGCTTCAAATCAATGCCATGTAGAAGGTTCAGTTTCAAATCCATGCGACACATATGATTTAGTTTCAAATACTTGGGATATAAGTGATATAGCTTCAAAACCTGGAGGACCAAACGAGATAGCTTCAATTCCATGCGATACACGTGACGTAGCTCCAAATCAATGCGAAGTAGAAGGATTAGCTTCAAATCCATGCAGAACAAACGATTGAGCTTCAAACACATCGGATATATGTGATATAGCTTCATCTGCATGCGAAACAAACGAGTTAGCTTCAAGTCCATGCGAAACACATGATTTAGCTTCAAATCTATTCGAAGTATAAGGCTTAGATTCAAATCCATGCGAAACGGAAGTTTTGGCATCAAATACTTGCGAATATAAGTGATATAGCTTCAACTGCATGCGAAACGAGTTAGCTTCAAATCCAAGCGAAACAGATTGTTTAGATCCAAATCAATGCGAAGTAGGAGGTTTAGCTTCAAATCCATGCGGAACAATTGGTTTGTCTTCAAATTCTTGTGATATTTGCATGATTTATCTTCAACAGCATGCGAAACAAACGAGTTAGCTACAAATCCAAGGGTAATACATGATTTAATTTCACATCACTGCGAAGTAGAGGCTAGCTTCAAATCAATGCGAAGCAACTGATTCATCTTCAAATACTTGTGATATTCATGATATAAATTCAACTGCATGCGAAACAAACGAGTTAGCTCGAAATCCGTTCGAAACACATGATTTCGCTTCAAATCAATGCGAAGTAGAAGGCTTAGCGTCAAATCCATTCGAGACAAATGATTTGGCTTCAAATACTTGCGGTATAAATGAAGTAGCTTCAAATGCAGGCGAAACAAACGAGTTAGCTTCAGATCCATGCGAAATACGTGATTTAGCTTGAAATCAATTCGAAGTAGTAGGCTTAGCTTCAAATCCAAGCGAGACACATGATTTAGCTTCAAATCAGTGCGAAGTAGAAGGCTCAGCTTCAAATACATGCGAATATAATGGTTCGGCTTCAAATACTTGTGAAATACATGACTTAGCTTCAACTGCATGCGAAACACATGGTTTAGCTTAATATTCATGCGAAACGAATGGTTCAGCTCCAAATACTTGTGATATACATGATTTAGCTTCAACTGCATGTGAAACAAACGTGTTAGCTTTAAATCCATGCGAAACGAATGATTTAGCACCAAATACTTGCCAAATAAGTGATATAGATTAAAATACAGGCGAAACAAACGAGTTAGTTTCAAATCCATGCTGATCACATGATTTAGCTTCAAATCATTGCGAAGTAGAATGCTTTGCTTCAAATCCATGCGAATCAAATGGTTTAGCTTCACAAACTTGCTATATAAATGATATAGCTTCAAATGCTGGTGAAACAAACGAGTTAGCTTCAGATCCATGTGAAACACATGATTTAGCTTCAAATCAATGCGAAGTAGAAGGCTTATAATAAAATCCACGCAAGTCAAATGGTTTAGCTTCAACTTCTTGTGATATACATGGTTTAGCTCCGAACCATGCGAAACAAATGATTTAGCTTCAAATCAATGCGAAGTAGAAGACTTATCTTCAAATCCGTGCGAAAGGAAAGATTTAGCTTTAAATACTTGCGAATATAATTGATACAGCTTCAAATGCAGGCGAAACAAACGAGTTAGCTTCAAATCCGTGAGAAACACTTGATTTAGCTTTAAATCCATGCACTACACATGATTTAGCTTCAAATCATAGCGAAGTTGAAGGCTTAGCTTCAAATACATGAGAAACAAATGATTTATCTTCAGATAATTGCGATATACAGAGTGTCCCACAATTACTTTAACAGCCGAAAATGTGGGGTAGCTGAGGTCATTTGAAGTAACTTTTTCCTTTGCGAAAATGCAATCCGCGGCTTTGTTTACGAGTTATTAACGAAAAACACTGGCCAATGAGAGGTGACGGTGCGAGAGAGAGAGTCCGCGAGAGAGTACGCAGCACGAGGCTTTGACAGATGGTCGGGACGGACTCGAGCCACGTTCGAAGTATTGAACAAATCACGAAGCGAGAACTTTCCGGATTTTTTTTTTACTACGTGACAGTAATATTTTGAAGAAAAACGCTGTTCACCTTTACTTTAGAATGTCTGAAGAATATTTACTAATTTTTCGGACCCGAAATAATAAGTAATTTAACCGTGACGGCCGTTTTAATTTTCTAGTGTGCATGACACCTCGTGTGTAAGTAACATATGAAATTTTTAAGCAAGGTGTACAGTGAAGATTAACAAAGTACGTAAATGATATTTTACGTTAATGGTATTTTATTTAAATAATTCCGTGTCCGAACATAGTTCAACGAATGATTCGCAAAGCTAATTTAATAAATAATAATCATGTTAAAAAACGTAAGGGATATGTTTGTTAGAGAAATATGAAGAATATTATCAATAAGAAACTCACCCATTTAGTTGTAAAATCCACTTCATGTATCCGACGGCGACGAACAGAAGGATGTCTCCGGGCAGGCAATTTCAACGTTTACTTTCACTGTATTATTACTAAACACTGATCACTTATCAATAATATTTATGGACCAACTTTCCTGGGTTAATATGTATAGCTCTGAAAAGAGCCGATCTTTTTATGCGACGCGTTCGAAGTTTTCACTGTTAACGACACGTATGTACCGCGTTGTCGAGATGAACTGCAGAAGACTGGTTCGATGGCCGACTGTGTTTCGTTCTCCTACGAGCGAATTTCAACTGTTTTCCATCGAACGCGAACATTGTCAGCCATCGTGCTAGTCTTCCGCAGTTTATCCCGTCAACGCGGTATGTGTTCTTAACGATATGAACTTCGAACGCATCGCATAAAACAATCGGCTCTTTTCAGGGCCATACATATTAACCCAGGAAAGTTGGTCCATAAATATTATTGATAAGTGATCAGTGTTTAGTGATAATGCAGTGAAAGTAAACGTTGAAATTGCCTGTCTGGAGATATCCTTCTGTTCGTCGCCGTCGGATACAGATCAGCTGTGCAGTTCATCATACATTGTACGAGGTCAATGCACTATCCTCCTGCACACATTTCCGTGCATGAAGTGGATTTTACAACTAAATGAGTGAGTTTCTTGTTGATAATATTCTTCATATTTCTCTAACAAACATATCCCTTACATCCTTTAACACGATTATTATTTATTAAATTAGCTTTACGAATCATTCGTTGAACTATGTTCGGACACGGAATTATTTAAATAAAATACCATTAACGTAAAATATCATTTACGTACTTTGTTAATCTTCACTGTACACCTTGCTTAAAAATTTCATATGTTACTTACACACGAGGTGTCATGCACACTAGACAATTAAAACGGCCGTCACGGTTAAATTACTTATTATTTCGGGTCCGAAAAATTAGTAAATATTCTTCAGACATTCTAAAGTAAAGGTGAACAGCGTTTTTCTTCAAAATTTTACTGTCACGTAGTAAAAAAAAAATCCGGAAAGTTCTCGCTTCGTGATTTGTTCAATACTTCGAACGTGGCTCGAGTCCGTCCCGACCATCTGTCAAAGCCTCGTGCTGCGTACTCTCTCGCGGACTCTCTCTCTCTCGCACCGTCACCTCTCATTGGCCAGTGTTTTTCGTTAATAACTCGTAAACAAAGCCGCGGATTGCATTTTCGCAAAGGAAAAAGTTACTTCAAATGACCTCAGCTACCCCTCATTTTCGGCTGTTAAAATAATTGTGGGACACCCTGTATGTGATATAGATTCAAATGCACGCGGTACAATCGAGTTAGATTCAAGTCCATGCGAATCACGTGATTTGGCTTCAAATCAAAGCGAAGTAGAAGGCTTAGCTTCAAACCCATGCGCATCGAATGAATAAGTTTCAAATACTTGTGATATACATGATTTAGCTTCAACTGTTTGCGAAACAAACGAGTTAGCTTCAAATCCAAGCGAAACACATGATTTAGCTTCAAATTAATGCGAATCACATGGTTTAGCTTCATAGTTTCATATTCTTGCTAAACAGATGGTTTAGATTCAGATACTTGTGATAAACATGATTTAGCTTTTACTGCATGCGAAACAAACGAGTTAGCTTCAAATCCAAGAGAAACACATGATTTAGCATCAAATCAATGCGAAGTAGAGGGCTTAGATTCAAATCCATGCGAAACGAATGATTTAGCTTCAATTACTTGCGAATATAAAGGTTACAGCTTCAAGTGCATGCGAAACAAACGAGTTAGCTTCAAATACTTGCGATATAAATGAAACAGCTTCAAATGCAGACGAAACAAACGAGTTATCTTCAAATCCATGCGAAACACATGATTTAGATGCAAATCAATGCGTCGTAGAAGGCTTAGTTTCAAATCAATGCGGAGCAAATGATTTAGCTTCAAATACTTGTGATATAAGTGATATAGATTCAACTGCAGACGATACGATCGAGTTAGCTTCAAATCCATGCACTACACATGATTTAGCTTCAAATCATAGCGAAGTTGAAGGCTTAGCTTCAAATACATGAGAAACAAATGATTTATCTTCAGATAATTGCGATATACAGGGTGTCCCACAATTACTTTAACAGCCGAAAATGAGGGGTAGCTGAGGTCATTTGAAGTAACTTTTTCCTTTGCGAAAATGCAATCCGCGGCTTTGTTTACGAGTTATTAACGAAAAACACTGGCCAATGAGAGGTGACGGTGCGAGAGAGAGAGTCCGCGAGAGAGTACGCAGCACGAGGCTTTGACAGATGGTCGGGACGGACTCGAGCCACGTTCGAAGTATTGAACAAATCACGAAGCGAGAACTTTCCGGATTTTTTTTTTACTACGTGACAGTAAAATTTTGAAGAAAAACGCTGTTCACCTTTACTTTAGAATGTCTGAAGAATATTTACTAATTTTTCGGACCCGAAATAATAAGTAATTTAACCGTGACGGCCGTTTTAATTTTCTAGTGTGCATGACACCTCGTGTGTAAGTAACATATGAAATTTTTAAGCGAGGTGTACAGTGAAGATTAACAAAGTACGTAAATGATATTTTACGTTAATGGTATTTTATTTAAATAATTCCGTGTCCGAACATAGTTCAACGAATGATTCGCAAAGCTAATTTAATAAATAATAATCATGTTAAAAAACGTAAGGGATATGTTTGTTAGAGAAATATGAAGAATATTATCAATAAGAAACTCACCCATTTAGTTGTAAAATCCACTTCATGTATCCGACGGCGACGAACAGAAGGATGTCTCCGGGCAGGCAATTTCAACGTTTACTTTCACTGTATTATTACTAAACACTGATCACTTATCAATAATATTTATGGACCAACTTTCCTGGGTTAATATGTATAGCTCTGAAATGAGCCGATCTTTTTATGCGACGCGTTCGAAGTTTTCACTGTTAACGACACGTATGTACCGCGTTGTCGAGATGAACTGCAGAAGACTGGTTCGATGGCCGACTGTGTTTCGTTCTCCTACGAGCGAATTTCAACTGTTTTCCATCGAACGCGAACATTGTCAGCCATCGTGCTAGTCTTCCGCAGTTTATCCCGTCAACGCGGTATGTGTTCTTAACGATATGAACTTCGAACGCGTCGCATAAAACAATCGGCTCTTTTCAGGGCCATACATATTAACCCAGGAAAGTTGGTCCATAAATATTATTGATAAGTGATCAGTGTTTAGTGATAATGCAGTGAAAGTAAACGTTGAAATTGCCTGTCTGGAGATATCCTTCTGTTCGTCGCCGTCGGATACAGATCAGCTGTGCAGTTCATCATACATTGTACGAGGTCAATGTACTATCCTCCTGCACACATTTCCGTGCATGAAGTGGATTTTACAACTAAATGAGTGAGTTTCTTGTTGATAATATTCTTCATATTTCTCTAACAAACATATCCCTTACATCCTTTAACACGATTATTATTTATTAAATTAGCTTTACGAATCATTCGTTGAACTATGTTCGGACACGGAATTATTTAAATAAAATACCATTAACGTAAAATATCATTTACGTACTTTGTTAATCTTCACTGTACACCTTGCTTAAAAATTTCATATGTTACTTACACACGAGGTGTCATGCACACTAGACAATTAAAACGGCCGTCACGTTTAAATTACTTATTATTTCGGGTCCGAAAAATTAGTAAATATTCTTCAGACATTCTAAAGTAAAGGTGAACAGCGTTTTTCTTCAAAATTTTACTGTCACGTAGTAAAAAAAAAATCCGGAAAGTTCTCGCTTCGTGATTTGTTCAATACTTCGAACGTGGCTCGAGTCCGTCCCGACCATCTGTCAAAGCCTCGTGCTGCGTACTCTCTCGCGGACTCTCTCTCTCTCGCACCGTCACCTCTCATTGGCCAGTGTTTTTCGTTAATAACTCGTAAACAAAGCCGCGGATTGCATTTTCGCAAAGGAAAAAGTTACTTCAAATGACCTCAGCTACCCCTCATTTTCGGCTGTTAAAATAATTGTGGGACACCCTGTATGTGATATAGATTCAAATGCACGCGGTACAATCGAGTTAGATTCAAGTCCATGCGAATCACGTGATTTGGCTTCAAATCAAAGCGAAGTAGAAGGCTTAGCTTCAAACCCATGCGCATCGAATGAATAAGTTTCAAATACTTGTGATATACATGATTTAGCTTCAACTGTTTGCGAAACAAACGAGTTAGCTTCAAATCCAAGCGAAACACATGATTTAGCTTCAAATTAATGCGAATCACATGGTTTAGCTTCATAGTTTCATATTCTTGCTAAACAGATGGTTTAGATTCAGATACTTGTGATAAACATGATTTAGCTTTTACTGCATGCGAAACAAACGAGTTAGCTTCAAATCCAAGAGAAACACATGATTTAGCATCAAATCAATGCGAAGTAGATGGCTTAGCTTCAAATCCATGCGCACCGAATGAATAAGTTTCAAATACTTGTGATATACATGATTTAGCTTCAACTGCATGCGAAACAAACGAGTTAGCTTCAAATCCAAGCGAAACAAATGGATTAGATTCAAATACTTGTGAATATATGTGATATAGCTTCTAATGCAGGCGAAACAAACGAGTTAGCTTCAAATCCATGCGTAACACATTATTTAGCTTGAAGTCAGAGCGAAGAAGATGGCTTAGCTTCAAATCAATGCGAAACAAATGATATACCTTCCAATACTTGCGATAGAGATGAAGGCGAAAGACATGGTTTAGATTCAAATACTGATGATATACATAATTTAGCTTCAACTGCATGCGAAACAGACGAGTTAGCTTGAAATCCAAGCGAAACACATGATTTAGTTTCAAATCAATGCGAAACAAATGATTTAGCATCAGATACTTGCGATATAAGTGATATAGCTTCAAATGCTGGCGAACCAAACGAGATAGCTTCAAATCCAAGCGAATCACATGTTTTATCTTCAAATCAGTGTGATTTAGAAGGTTTAGCTTCAAATCCATGCGGAACAAACGAATGAGCTTCAAACACTTCGGGTATAGGTGATATAGCTTCAGCTGCATGCGAAACAGACGAGTTAGTTTCAGGTCCATGCGAAACACATGATTTAGCTGCAGATACTCGCGATATAAACGATATAGCTTCAAATGCAGGCGAAACAGACGAGTTAGCTACAAATTCATGTGAAACACATGATTTAGCTTCAAATCATTGCGAAGTAAGAGGCTTTGCTTCTAATCCATGCGGAACAAATGGCTTAGCTTCAAACACTTGTGATATACACGATTTAGTTTCAACTGCATGCGAAACAAACGTGTTAGTTTCAAATCCATGCGAAACACATGATTTAGTTTCAAATCAATGCTAACTAGAAGGCTTAGCTTCAAATTCATGCGAATCAAATGTTTTAGCTTCAAATACTGGTGATATACATGATTTAGCTTCAACTGCATGCGGAACAAACGAGTTAGCTTCAAATCCAAGCGAAACACATGATTTAGCTTCAAATCAGTGCGACGTAGAAGGCTTAGCTTCAAATCAATGCGAGTAAAATGGTTTAGATTCAGATACTTGTGATAAACATGATTTAGCTTCAAATGCAGGCGAAACAAACGAGTTAGCTTCAAATCCAAGGGAAACACATGATTTATCTTTAAATCAATGCGAAGTAGAAAGCTTAGTGTCAAAGACATGTGAAACAATTGATTTATCTTCAGATAATTGCGACATAAGTGATATTGCTTCAAATGCAGGCGAAACAAACGAGTTAGCTTCAAAGCCATGCAAAACGAATGATTTAGCTTCAAATACTTGCGGTATAAATGAAACAGCTTCAAATGCAGGCGGAACACTTGATTTAGCTTCAAATCAATGCGAAGTGGAAGGCTTATCTTCGAATCCAAGCGAAACAAATGCTTTAGCTTCAAATAGTTGTGATATACATGATTTAGCTTCAACTGCATGCGAAACAAACGAGTTAGCTTCAAATCCAAACGAAATACATGTTTTAGTTTCAAATTAATGCGAAGTGGAAGGTTTAGCTTCAAATCCAAGCGAAACAAATGGATTAGCTTAAAGTACTTGCGAATATAAGTAGTATAGCTTCAACTGCATGCGAAACTATCGAGTTAGCTTCAAATCCATTCGAAGTAGAAGGATTATCTTCCAATACATGAGAAACAAATGGTTTAGCTTCAAATACTTGTGATATACATGATTTAGCTTCAACTGCATTCGAAACAAACGAGTTAGCTTCAAGTCTAAGCGAAACACATGATTTAGTTTCAAATCAATGCGAAGCAGAGGGCTTAGCTTCAAATCCATGCGAATCAAACAGTTTAGATTCAAATTCATGTGATATACATGATTTATCTTCAAATGCAGGCGAAGCAAAAGAGTTAGCTTCAAATCAATGCGAAACACATGATTTAGATTCAAGTCAATGAGAAGTAAAAGCCTAAGCCTCAAATTCATGCGAAACAAATGGTTTAGCTCCAAATACTTGTGATATACATGATTTAGCTTCAAATGCAGACGAAACAAACGAGTTAGCTTCAAATCCATGCGAGACACATGATTTAGCTTCAAATCAATGCGAAGTAGAAGGCTTAGCTTCAAATACATGAGAAACAAAGGATTTATCTTCAGATAATTGCAATATAAGTGATATAGCTTCAAATGCAGGCGAAACAATCGAATTAGATTCATATCCATGGGAACCGCATGATTTAGCTTCAAATCAATGCGAAGTAGAAGGCTTAGTTTCAAATCCATGCGAAGCGAATCATTAAGTTTCAAATACTTCCGAATATAAGTGATGTATCGTCATATGCAGGCGAACCAATTAAGTAAGCTTCAAATCGATACGAAACCCATGATTTAGGTTCAAATACATGCGAAACACATGGTTTAGCTCAATATTCATGCGTAACAAATGGTACAGCTTCAAATACTTGTGATATACATTATTTAGCTTCAAGAGCATGCGAAACAAACGCGTTAGCATCAAATCTAAAGGAAACACATCATTTAATTTCAAATCAAAGCGAAGTAAAAGGCTTAGCTTCAAATCCATGCGAAACAAATGGCTTAGCTTCAAATACTTGTGTTATACATGAATTAGCCTCAACTGCATGCGAAACAAGCGAGTTAGCTTCAAATCCATGCGAAACAAACGAGTTAGCTTCAAATCCATGCGGAACGCATGATTTAGCTTTAAATCAATGCGAAGTGGAAGGTTTATCTTCGAATCCAAGCGAAACAAATGCTTTAGCTTCAAATAGTTGTGATATACATGATTCAGCTTCAACTGCATGCGAAACAAACGAGTTAGCTTCAAATCCAAACGAAATACATGATTTAGATTCAAATCAATGCGAAGTGGAAGGTTTAGCTTCAAATCCATGCGAAACAAATGGTTTAGCATCAAATACTTGTGATAAACATGATTTAGCTTCAACTGCATGCGAAACAAACGAGTTAGCTTCAAATCCAAGCGAATTACATGATTTAGCTTCAAAAAATGCGAAGAGGAAGGCTTAGCTTCAAATACATGAGGAACAAATGTTTTAGTTTCAAATGCTTGCGATATAAATGATATAGCTTCAAATGCATGCAAAACAAACGAGTTAGCATCAAATCCATGCAAATCACATGATTTAGCTTCAAATCAATGTGAAGTAGAATAATTAGCTTCACATCCATTCGAAACAAACGATTTAGCTTCAAATACTTGCGATATAAATCATTTAGCTTCAACTGCATGCGAAGCAAAGGAGTTAGTTTCAAATTCATGCGAAGCACATGATTTAGCTTCAAATCAATGCGGAATAGAAGGTTTATCTTCAAATCCATGACAAACAAATGCCTTAGCTTCAAATACTTGTGATATACATGATTAAGCTTCAAATGCAGGCGAAACAAACTAGTTAGCTTCAAATCCATGCGAAACACATGATTTAGCTTCAAATGAATGCGAAGTAGATGTTTTTTCTTCGAATCCATGCGAAACAAATGGTTAATCTTGAGATAATTGCGATATATGTGATATAGCATCAAATGCACACGAAACAATCGAGTTTGATTCAAATCCATGCGAATTACATGATTTAGCTTCAAAAAATGCGAAGTGGGAGGCTTATCTTCAAATACATGAGGAACAGATGGTTTAGCTTCAAATACTTGTGATATACATGATTTATCTTCAACTGCATTCGAAACAAACGAGTTAGCTTCAAGTCTAAGCGAAACACATGATTTAGTTTCAAATCAATGCGAAGAAGAGGGCTTAGCTCCAAATCCATGCGAATCAAACAGTTTAGATTCAAATTCATGTGATATACATGATTTATCTTCAAAAGCAGGCGAAGCAAAAGAGTTAGCTTCAAATCAATGCGAAACACATGATTTAGATTCAAGTCAATGAGAAGTAAAAGCCTAAGCCTCAAATTCATGCGAAACAAATGGTTTAGTTCCAAATACTTGTGATATACACGATTTAGCATCAACAGCACGCGTAACAAACGAGTTAGCTTCAAATCCATGCGAATCACATGATTTAGCTTTAAATCAATGCGAAGTAGAAGGCTTAGTTTCAAATCCATGCAAAACGAATGGTTTAGTTTCAAATACTTGCGAATATAAGTGAAATAGCTTCAAATGCAGCCGGAACAAACGAGATAGCGTCAAATCCATGCGAATCACATGGTTTAGCATTATATTCATGCGAAACACATGATTTAGCTGCAAATCAATGCGATGTAGAAGGCTTAGCATTAAATCCAAGCGACACAAATTATTTAGCTTCATATACTTGCGATATAAGTGATATAGATTCAAATGCAGGCGAAACAAACGAGTTAGCTTCAAATCCAAGCGTAACAAATGATTTAACTTCAAATCAATGCGAAGTAGACGGCTAGGCTTCAAATACATGAAAAACAAGTGATTTTTCATCAGATAATTGCGATATAAGTGATATAGCTTCGAATGCTGACGAAACAAACGGGTTAGCTTCTACAAGCCATGCGAAACGCATGATTTAGCTTCAAATCAATGCGATGTAGAAGATTTAGCTTCAAATCCAAGCGAAACACATAATTTAGCTTCAAATCAATGCGATGTAGAAGGTTTAGCTTCAAATCCATGCGAAACACATGATTTAGCTGCAAATCAATGCGATGTAGAAGATTTAGTTTCAAATCCATGGGAAACAAATGATTTAGCTTCAGATGCTTGCGATATAAGTGATATAGCTTCAAATGCTGACGAAACAAATGGGTAGCTTCAACTCGATGCGAAACACATGATTTAGCTTCATATCAACTCGAAGTACAAGGCTTAGATTCAAATCCGTGCGAGACAGATGGTTTAGATACAAATACTTGTGATATACGTAATTTAGATTTAACTGCATGCGCAAAGAACGAGTTAGCTTCACATCCAAGCCAAACACATGATTTAGCTTCAAATCAATGCGATGTAGAAGATTTAGCTTGAAATCCAAGCGATGAAGAAGATTTAGCTTCAAATCTAAGCGAAACACGTGATTTAGCTTCAAATCAATGCGATGTAGAAGGTTTAGCTTCAAATCAACGCGAAACAAATGATTTAGCTTCAAACACTTGGGATATAATTTATATAGCTTCAAATGCAGACGAATCAAATGAGTTGGCTTCAAAATCCATGCCATACACATGATTTAGCTTCAAATCAATAAGATGTGGCAGGTTTAGCTTCAAACCCATGCGACACAAATGATTTAGCGTCAGATACTTGCGATATAAGTGATATAGCTTCAAATGCAGGGGAAACAAACGTGTTAGCTTCAAATTCATGCAAAACACACGATTAAGCTTCAAATCAATGCGATGTAGAAGATTTAGCTTCAAATCCAGGCGATGAAGAAGATTTAGCTTCAAATCCAAGCGAAACACATGATTTAGCTTCAAATCAATGCGATGTAGACGGTTTAGCTTCAAAACAACGCGAAACAAATGATTTAGCATCAAACACTTGGGATATAATTGATTTAGCTTCAAATTCAGACGAATCAAATGAGTTAGCTTCAAAATCCATGCGATACACGTGACGTAGCTCCAAATCAATGCGAAGTAGAAGGATTAGCTTCAAATCCATGCGGAACAAACGATTGAGCTTCAAACACATCGGATATATGTGATATAGCTTCATCTGCATGCGAAACAAACGAGTTAGCTTCAAGTCCATGCGGAACACATGATTTGGCTGCAAATCAATGCGATGTAGAAGGTTTAGCTTCAAATCCATGCAAAACAAATGATTTAGCATCAGGTACTTGTTATATAAGTGATATAGCATCACTTGCAGGGGAAACAAACGAGTTAACTTCAAATCCATGCAAAACACATGAATAAGCTGCAAAACAATGCATGTAGAAGGTTTAGCTTCAAATCCATGCGAAACACATGATTTAGCTTCAAATCAATGCGATGTAGAAGGTTTAGCTTCAAATCCATGCGATACACAAGATTTAGCTTCAAATCAACTCGAAGTACAAGGCTTAGATTCAAATCCATGCGAAACACATGATTTAGCTGCAAATCAATGCGATGTAGAAGGTTTAGCTTCAAATCCATGGGAAACAAATGATTTAGCTTCAGATACATGCGATATAAGTGATATATCTTCAAATGAATGCGAAACAAACGAGTTAGCTCCAAATCCATGCAAAACAAATGATTTAGCATCAGGTACTTGTTATATAAGTGATATACCTTCAAATGAAGGCGAAACAAACGTGTTAGCTTCAAATTCATGCAAAACACACGATTAAGCTTCAAATCAATGCGATGTAGAAGGTTTAGCTTCAAATCCATTCGAAACAAATGGTTTTGGTACAAATACCTCTGATATACGTTATTTAGATTTAACTGCATGCGCAACGAACGAGTTAGCTTCAAATCCAAGCGAAACACATGATTTAGCTTCAAATCAAAGCGATGTGGAAGATTTAGCTTCAAATCCAGGCGATGAAGAAGATTTAGCATCAAATCCAAGCGAAACACATGATTTAGCTTCAAATCAATGCGATATAGAAGGTTTAGCTTCAAAACAACGCGAAACAAATGATTTAGCATCAAACACTTGGGATATAATTGATTTAGCTTCAAATTCAGACGAATCAAATGAGTTAGCTTCAAAATCCATGCGATACACGTGACGTAGCTCCAAATCAATGCGAAGTAGAAGGATTAGCTTCAAATCCATGCGGAACAAACGATTGAGCTTCAAACACATCGGATATATGTGATATAGCTTCATCTGCATGCGAAACAAACGAGTTAGCTTCAAGTCCATGCGAAACACATGATTTCGCTGCAAATCAATGCGATGTAGAAGGTTTAGCTTCAAATCGTTGCGAAACACATGATTAAGCTTTAAATCAATGCGAACTAGAAGGGTTAACTTCAAATCCATGCGAAACACATGATTTAGCTGCAAATCAATGCGATGTAGAAGGTTTAGCTTCAAATCCATGCAAAACAAATGATTTAGCATCAGGTACTTGTTATATAAGTGATATAGCATCAATTGCAGGGGAAACAAACGAGTTAACTTCAAATCCATGCAAAACACATGAATAAGCTGCAAAACAATGCATGTAGAAGGTTTAGCTTCAAATCCATGTGAAACACATGATTTAGCTTCAAATCAAGTCGAAGTACAAGCCTTAGATTCAAATCCATGCGAAACAAATGGTTTAGCCACAAATACTTGTTATATACGTTATTTAGATTTAACTGCATGCGAAACGAACGAGTTAGCTTCAAATCCATGCGAAACACATGATGTAGCTTCAAATCAACTCGAAGTACAAGGCTTAGATTCAAATCCATGCGAAACACATGATTTAGTTGCAAATCAATGCGATGTAGAATGTTTAGCTTCAAATCCATGGGAAACAAATGATTTAGCTTCAGATAATTGCGATATAAGTGATATAGATTCAAATGCAGGCGAAACAAACGAGTTCGATTCAAATCCAAGCGAAACATATGATTTAGCTTCAAATGCAGGCGAAACAAACGTGTTAGCTTCAAATCCAGGCGAATCATATGATTTAGCTTCAAATCAATGCCATGTAGAAGGTTCAGTTTCAAATCCATGCGACATATATGATTTAGTTTCAAATACTTGGGATATAAGTGATATAGCTTCAAAACCTGGAGGACCAAACGAGATAGCTTCAATTCCATGCGATACACGTGACGTAGCTCCAAATCAATGCGAAGTAGAAGGATTAGCTTCAAATCCATGCAGAACAAACGATTGAGCTTCAAACACATCGGATATATGTGATATAGCTTCATCTGCATGCGAAACAAACGAGTTAGCTTCAAGTCCATGCGAAACACATGATTTAGCTTCAAATCTATTCGAAGTATAAGGCTTAGATTCAAATCCATGCGAAACGGAAGTTTTGGCATCAAATACTTGCGAATATAAGTGATATAGCTTCAACTGCATGCGAAACGAGTTAGCTTCAAATCCAAGCGAAACAGATGGTTTAGATCCAAATCAATGCGAAGTAGAAGGTTTAGCTTCAAATCCATGCGGAACATATGGTTTGTCTTCAAATTCTTGTGATATGCATGATTTATCTTCAACAGCATGCGAAACAAACGAGTTAGCTACAAATCCAAGGGTAATACATGATTTAATTTCACATCACTGCGAAGTAGAGGCTAGCTTCAAATCAATGCGAAGCAACTGATTCATCTTCAAATACTTGTGATATTCATGATATAAATTCAACTGCATGCGAAACAAACGAGTTAGCTCGAAATCCGTTCGAAACACATGATTTCGCTTCAAATCAATGCGAAGTAGAAGGCTTAGCGTCAAATCCATTCGAGACAAATGATTTGGCTTCAAATACTTGCGGTATAAATGAAGTAGCTTCAAATGCAGGCGAAACAAACGAGTTAGCTTCAGATCCATGCGAAATACGTGATTTAGCTTGAAATCAATTCGAAGTACTAGGCTTAGCTTCAAATCCAAGCGAGACACATGATTTAGCTTCAAATCAGTGCGAAGTAGAAGACTCAGCTTCAAATACATGCGAATATAATGGTTCGGCTTCAAATACTTGTGAAAAACATGACTTAGCTTCAACTGCATGCGAAACACATGGTTTAGCTTAATATTCATGCGAAACGAATGGTTCAGCTCCAAATACTTGTGATATACATGATTTAGCTTCAACTGCATGTGAAACAAACGTGTTAGCTTTAAATCCATGCGAAACGAATGATTTAGCACCAAATACTTGCCAAATAAGTGATATAGATTAAAATACAGGCGAAACAAACGAGTTAGTTCCACATCCATGCGAAACACATGATTTAGCATCAAATCAATGCGAAGTTGAAGGCTTATAATAAAATCCATGCAAGTCAAATGGTTTAGCTTCAACTTCTTGAGATATACATGGTTTAGCTCCGAACCATGCGAAACAAATGATTTAGCTTCAAATCAATGCGAAGTAGAAGACTTATCTTCAAATCCGTGCGAAAGGAAAGATTTAGCTTTAAATACTTGCGAATATAATTGATACAGCTTCAAATGCAGGCGAAACAAACGAGTTAGCTTCAAATCCGTGAGAAACACTTGATTTAGCTTCAAATCAATGCGAAGTAGAGGGCTTAGATTCAAATCCATGCGAAACGAATGATTTAGCTTCAATTACTTGCGAATATAAAGGTTACAGCTTCAAGTGCATGCGAAACAAACGAGTTAGCTTCAAATACTTGCGATATAAATGAAACAGCTTCAAATGCAGACGAAACAAACGAGTTATCTTCAAATCCATGCGAAACACATGATTTAGATGCAAATCAATGCGTCGTAGAAGGCTTAGTTTCAAATCAATGCGGAGCAAATGATTTAGCTTCAAATACTTGTGATATAAGTGATATAGATTCAACTGCAGACGATACGATCGAGTTAGCTTCAAATCCATGCACTACACATGATTTAGCTTCAAATCATAGCGAAGTTGAAGGCTTAGCTTCAAATACATGAGAAACAAATGATTTATCTTCAGATAATTGCGATATATGTGATATAGATTCAAATGCACGCGGTACAATCGAGTTAGATTCAAGTCCATGCGAATCACGTGATTTGGCTTCAAATCAAAGCGAAGTAGAAGGCTTAGCTTCAAACCAATGCGCATCGAATGAATAAGTTTCAAATACTTGTGATATACATGATTTAGCTTCAACTGTTTGCGAAACAAACGAGTTAGCTTCAAATCCAAGCGAAACACATGATTTAGCTTCAAATTAATGCGAATCACATGGTTTAGCTTCATAGTTTCATATTCTTGCTAAACAGATGGTTTAGATTCAGTTACTTGTGATAAACATGATTTAGCTTTTACTGCATGCGAAACAAACGAGTTAGCTTCAAATCCAAGATAAACACATGATTTAGCATCAAATCAATGCGAAGTAGATGGCTTAGCTTCAAATCCATGCGCACCGAATGAATAAGTTTCAAATACTTGTGATATACATGATTTAGCTTCAACTGCATGCGAAACAAACGAGTTAGCTTCAAATCCAAGCGAAACTCATGATTTAGCCTCAAATTAATGTGAATCACATGGTTTAGCTTCATAGTTTCATATTCTTGCTAAACAGATGGTTTAGATTCAGATACTTGTGATATACATGATTTAGCTTTTACAGCATGCGCAACAAACGAGTTATCTTCAAATCCAAGCGAAACACATGATTTAGCATCAACTCATGCAGGCGAAACGATCGAGTTAGCTTCTAATACATGCGAAGTAGAAGGTTTTTCTTCAAATCCATGCGAAACAAATGGTTTAGCTTCAGATACTTGTGATATACATGATTTTGATTCAAATGCAGGCGAAATAAACAAGTTGGCTTCAAATCCATGCGAAACACATGATTTAGCGTCAAATTCATGCAAAGTAGAAGACTTAGCTTCAAATAAATGCGAATCAAAAGGTTTAGCTTATAATGCTTGTGATATCCATGATTTAGCATCAAATGCATGCGAAACAAACGAGTTAGCTTCAAATCCAAGGGAAACACATGATTTAACTTCAAATCAATGCGAAGTAGAAGGCTCAGTTTCAAATCCAAGCGAAACAAATGGATTAGATTCAAGTACTTGTGAATATATGTGATATAGCTTCTAATGCAGGCGAAACAAACGAGTTAGCTTCAAATCCATGCGTAACACATTATTCAGCTTGAAGTCAGAGCGAAGAAGATGGCTTAGCTTCAAATCAATGCGAAACAAATGATATACCTTCCAATACTTGCGATAGAAATGAAATAGCTTCAAATGCAGGCGAAAGACATGGTTTAGATTCAAATACTGATGATATACATAATTTAGCTTCAACTGCATGCGAAACAGACGAGTTAGCTTGAAATCCAAGCGAAACATATGATTTAGTTTCAAATCAATGCGAA
The DNA here is from genome assembly GCF_051020955.1 of Megalopta genalis. NCBI lineage: Eukaryota > Metazoa > Arthropoda > Insecta > Hymenoptera > Halictidae > Megalopta > Megalopta genalis. The sequence continues at coordinate 152,573 of NW_027476349.1, forward strand.
ACAAATGATTTAGCATCAGATACTTGCGATATAAGTGATATAGCTTCAAATGCTGGCGAACCAAACGAGATAGCTTCAAATCCAAGCGAATCACATGTTTTATCTTCAAATCAGTGTGATTTAGAAGGTTTACCTTCAAATCCATGCGGAACAAACGAATGAGCTTCAAACACTTCGGGTATAGGTGATATAGCTTCAGCTGCATGCGAAACAGACGAGTTAGTTTTAGGTCCATGCGAAACACATGATTTAGCTGCAGATACTCGCGATATAAACGATATAGCTTCAAATGCAGGCGAAACAGACGAGTTAGCTACAAATCCAAGTGAAACACATGATTTAGCTTCAAATCATTGCGAAGTAAGAGGCTTGGCTTCTAATCCATGCGGAACAAATGGCTTAGCTTCAAACACTTATGATGTACACGATTTAGTTTCAACTGCATGCGAAACAAACGTGTTAGTTTCAAATCCATGCGAAACACATGATTTAGTTTCAAATCAATGCGAACTAGAAGGCTTAGCTTCAAATTCATGCGAATCAAATGTTTTAGCTTCAAATACTGGTGATATACATGATTTAGCTTCAACTGCATGCGAAACAACCGAGTTAGCTTCAAATCCAAGCGAAACACATGATTTAGCTTGCTATCTATGCGATGTAGAAGGCTTAGCTTCAAATACGTGCGAAACACATGATTTAGCTTCAAATTCATGCGACGTAGAAGGCTTAGCTACAAATCCATGCAAAACAAATGGTTTAGCTTCAAATACTTGTGATATACATGATTTTGCTTCAACTGCATGCGAAACAAACGAGTTAGCTACAAATGCAAACAAAACACATGATTTTGCTTAAAATCAATGCGAAGTAGAAGGCTTCGCTTCGAATCCATGCGAAACGAATTGTTTAGCTTCAAATACTTTTTTTGTACATGATTTAGCTTCAACTTCATGCGATACAAACGTGTTAGCTTCAAATCCAAGCGAAACATATGATTTAGCATCAAATCAATGCGAAGTATAAGGCTTAGCTTCAAATCCATGCGGAATAGAAGGCTTAGATTCAAATCCATGCTAATCAAATGGTTTAGCTTCAAATACTTGTGATATACATGATTTATCTTCAAATGCAGGCGAAGCAAAAGAGTTAGTTCCAAATCCATGCGAAACACATGATTTAGCATCAAATCAATGCGAAGTTGGAGGCTTAGCTTCAAATCCATGCGACAAAAATGAATTAGTTTCAAATGCTTGCGACATAAATGATGTAGCTTCAAATGCAAGCGAAACAATCGAGTTAGCTTCAAATCCATTCGAAACACATGATTTAGCTTCAAATCAGTGCGACGTAGAAGGCTTAGCTTCAAATCAATGCGAATAAAATGGTTTAGATTCAGATACTTGTGATAAACATGATTTAGCTTCAAATGCAGGCGAAACAAACGAGTTAGCGTCAAATCCAAGGGAAACACATGATTTATCTTTAAATCAATGCGAAGTATAAGGCTTAGATTCAAATCCATGCGAAACGGAAGTTTTGGCATCAAATACTTGCGAATATAAGTGATATAGCTTCAACTGCATGCGAAACGAGTTAGCTTCAAATCCAAGCGAAACAGATGGTTTAGATCCAAATCAATGCGAAGTAGAAGGTTTAGCTTCAAATCCATGCGGAACAATGGTTTGTCTTCAAATTATTGTGATATGCATGATTTATCTTCAACAGCATGCGAAACAAACGAGTTAGCTACAAATCCAAGGGTAATACATGATTTAATTTCACATCACTGCGAAGTAGAGGCTAGCTTCAAATCAATGCGAAGCAACTGATTCATCTTCAAATACTTGTGATATTCATGATATAAATTCAACTGCATGCGAAACAAACGAGTTAGCTCGAAATCCGTTCGAAACACATGATTTCGCTTCAAATCAATGCGAAGTAGAAGGCTTAGCGTCAAATCCATTCGAGACAAATGATTTGGCTTCAAATACTTGCGGTATAAATGAAGTAGCTTCAAATGCAGGCGAAACAAACGAGTTAGCTTCAGATCCATGCGAAATACGTGATTTAGCTTGAAATCAATTCGAAGTACTAGGCTTAGCTTCAAATCCAAGCGAGACACATGATTTAGCTTGAAATCAATGCGAAGTAGAATGCTTTGCTTCAAATACATGAGAAACATATGATTTTCTTTAGATAATTTGCGATATAAGTGATATACCTTCAAAAATTCAGGCGAAACAATCGAGTTAGCTTCAAATTCAAGCGAAACACATGATTTAACTTCAAATCAATGCGATGTAGAAGATTTATCTTCAAATCCATGCGAAACAAATGATATAAGTGATATAGCTTCAAATGCAGGGGAAACAAACGAGTTAGCTTCAAATCGATGCAAATCACATGATTAAGCTTCAAATCAATGCGACGTAGAAGGTTTAGCTTCAAATCCATGCGACACAAATGATTTAGCATTAGATACATGCGATATAAGTGATATAATTTCAAATGAATGCGAAACAAACGAGTTAGCTTCAACTCCATGCGAAACACATAATTTAGCTTCAAATCAATGCGATGTAGAAGGTTTAGCTTCAATTCCATGCGACACAAATGATTTAGCGTCAGATACTTGCGATATAAGTGATATAGCTTCAAATGCTGACGAAACAAATGAGTTAGCTTCAAATCCAAGCGATACACATGATTTAGCTTGAAATCAATGCGAAGTAGAATGCTTTGCTTCAAATACATGAGAAACATATGATTTTCTTTAGATAATTTGCGATATAAGTGATATACCTTCAAAAATTCAGGCGAAACAATCGAGTTAGATTCAAATCAATGCGAAGTAGAAGACTTATCTTCAAATCCGTGCGAAAGGAAAGATTTAGCTTTAAATACTTGCGAATATAATTGATACAGCTTCAAATGCAGGCGAAACAAACGAGTTAGCTTCAAATCCGTGAGAAACACTTGATTTAGCTTCAAATCAATGCGAAGTAGAGGGCTTAGATTCAAATCCATGCGAAACGAATGATTTAGCTTCAATTACTTGCGAATATAAAGGTTACAGCTTCAAGTGCATGCGAAACAAACGAGTTAGCTTCAAATACTTGCGATATAAATGAAACAGCTTCAAATGCAGACGAAACAAACGAGTTATCTTCAAATCCATGCGAAACACATGATTTAGATGCAAATCAATGCGTCGTAGAAGGCTTAGTTTCAAATCAATGCGGAGCAAATGATTTAGCTTCAAATACTTGTGATATAAGTGATATAGATTCAACTGCAGACGATACGATCGAGTTAGCTTCAAATCCATGCACTACACATGATTTAGCTTCAAATCATAGCGAAGTTGAAGGCTTAGCTTCAAATACATGAGAAACAAATGATTTATCTTCAGATAATTGCGATATATGTGATATAGATTCAAATGCACGCGGTACAATCGAGTTAGATTCAAGTCCATGCGAATCACGTGATTTGGCTTCAAATCAAAGCGAAGTAGAAGGCTTAGCTTCAAATCCATGCGAATCAAATGATTTAGCTTCAAATACATGTGATATACATGATTTATCTTCAAATGCAGGCGAAGCAAAAGAGTTAGCTCCAAATCCATGCGAAACACATGATTTAGCATCAAATCAATGCGAAGTTGAAGGCTTAGCTTCAAATCCATGCGACAAAAATGAATTAGTTTCAAATGCTTGCGACATAAATGATGTAGCTTCAAATGCAAGCGAAACAAACGAGTTAGCTTCAAATCCATGCGACACGCACGATTGAGCTTCAAATCAATGCGATGTAGAAGGCTTAGCTTCAAATCCATTCGAAACAAATGATTTAGCTTTAAATACTTGTGATATACATGATTTAGTTTCAACTGCATGCGAAACAAACGAGTTAGCTTCAAATCCATTCGAAACACATGATTTAGCTTCAAATTCATGCGACGTAGAAGGCTTAGCTACAAATCCATGCAAAACAAATGGTTTAGCTTCAAATACTTGTGATATACATGATTTTGCTTCAACTGCATGCGAAACAAACGAGTTAGCTACAAATGCAAACAAAACACATGATTTTGCTTAAAATCAATGCGAAGTAGAAGGCTTCGCTTCGAATCCATGCGAAACGAATTGTTTAGCTTCAAATACTTTTTTTGTACATGATTTAGCTTCAACTTCATGCGATACAAACGTGTTAGCTTCAAATCCAAGCGAAACATATGATTTAGCATCAAATCAATGCGAAGTATAAGGCTTAGCTTCAAATCCATGCGGAATAGAAGGCTTAGATTCAAATCCATGCTAATCAAATGGTTTAGCTTCAAATACTTGTGATATACATGATTTATCTTCAAATGCAGGCGAAGCAAAAGAGTTAGTTCCAAATCCATGCGAAACACATGATTTAGCATCAAATCAATGCGAAGTTGAAGGCTTAGCTTCAAATCCATGCGACAAAAATGAATTAGTTTCAAATGCTTGCGACATAAATGATGTAGCTTCAAATGCAAGCGAAACAATCGAGTTAGCTTCAAATCCATTCGAAACACATGCTTTAGCTTCAAATCAGTGCGACGTAGAAGGCTTAGCTTCAAATCAATGCGAATAAAATGGTTTAGATTCAGATACTTGTGATAAACATGATTTAGCTTCAAATGCAGGCGAAACAAACGAGTTAGCGTCAAATCCAAGGGAAACACATGATTTATCTTTAAATCAATGCGAAGTAGAAAGCTTAGTGTCAAAGACATGTGAAACAATTGATTTATCTTCAGATAATTGCGACATAAGTGATATTGCTTCAACTGCATTCGAAACAAACGAGTTAGCTTCAAGTCTAAGCGAAACACATGATTTAGTTTCAAATCAATGCGAAGAAGGGTGCTTAGCTTCAAATCCATGCGAATCAAACAGTTTAGATTCAAATTCATGTGATATACATGATTTATCTTCAAATGCAGGCGAAGCAAAAGAGTTAGCTTCAAATCAATGCGAAACACATGATTTAGATTCAAGTCAATGAGAAGTAAAAGCCTAAGCCACAAATTCATGCGAAACAAATGGTTTAGCTCCAAATACTTGTGATATACATGATTTAGCATCAACAGCACGCGAAACAAACGAGTTAGCTTCAAATCCATGCGAATCACATGATTTAGCTTTAAATCAATGCGAAGTAGAAGGCTTAGTTTCAAATACATGAGAAACAATTGATTTATCTTCAGATAATTGCGATATAAATGAAATAGCTTCAAATGCACATGAAAGACATGGCTTAGATTCAAATACTGATGATATACATAATTTAGCTTCAACTGTATGCGAAACAAACGAGTTAGCTTCAAATCCAAGCGAAACACATGATTTAGCTTCAAATCAATGCGAAGTTGGTGGCTTAGCTTCAAATCCATGCGAAACGAATGATTTAGTTTCAAATACTTGCGGACATAAGTGATATATCTGCAAATGCATGCGAAACAAACGAGATAGTTTCAAATCCAAGCAAAACACACGATTTAGCTTCAAATCAATGCGAGGTAGAAGGATTAGCTCCAAATCCATGCGAAACGAATGATTGAGCTTCAAATAGTTGTGATATACATGATTTAGCTTCAAATGCAGACAAAACAAACGAGTCAGCTTTAAATCCATGCGAGACACATGATTTAGCTTCAAATCAATGCGAAGTAGAAGGCTTAGCTTCAAATACATGAGAAACAAAGGATTTATCTTCAGATAATTGCAATATAAGTGATATAGCTTCAAATGCAGGCGAAACAATCGAATTAGCTTCACATCAATGCGAACCGCATGATTTAGCTTCAAATCAATGCGAAGTACAAGGTTTAGCTTCAAATCCATGCGAAGCGAATCATTAAGTTTCAAATACTTGCGAATATAAGTGATGTAACTTCAAATGCAGGCGAAACAATCAAGTAAGCTTCAAATCGATACGAAACACATGATTTAGCTTCAAATACATGCGAAACACATGGTTTAGCATCAAATACTTGTGTTATACATGAATTGGCTTCAACTGCATGCGAAACAGACGAGTTAGCTTCAAATCCATGCGAATCACACGATTTAGTTTCAAGTCTATGCGAAGTAGAAGGTTTAGCTTCAAATCCAAGCGTAACGAATGGTTTAGCTTCAAATACTTGCGAATATAAGTGATATAGCTTCAAATGCTGGAAAAACAAACGAGTTAGCTTCAAATCCATGCGAAACACATGATTTACCTTCAAATCAATGCGAAGTAGAAGGCTTAGCTTTAATTCCATGCGAAACACATGATTTAGCTTCAAATACTTGCGAATCACATGATTAAGCTTCTTAACTTCATATAATTACGAAACAGATGGTTTAGATTCAGATACTTGTGATAAACATAATTTAGCTTCAACTGCTTGCGAACCTAATGAGTTAGCTTCAAATACTGGGAAACACATGATTTAGCTTCAAATTAATGCGAAGTAGAAGGATCATATTCGAATCCATGCGAAACAAATGGTTTAGCTTCAAATACTTGTGATATACATGATTTTGCTTCAAGTGCAGGTGAAACAAACGCGTAGGCTTCAAATCAAAGCGTAACACATGATTTAACTTCAAATCAATGCGATGTAGGAGGTTTAGCTTCAAATCCATGCCAAACACATGATTTAGCTTCAAATCCATGGGATGTAGAAGGTTTAGCTTCAAATCCATGCGCAACACATTATTTAGCTGCAAATCAGAGCGAAGTAGAAGGCTCAGGTTCAAAACCATGCGATTCAAATGGTTCATCTCCAAATACTTGTGAAAGACATGATTTAGCTTCAACTCGATGCGAAACAAACGAGTTAGCTTCAAATCAATGCGATGTAGAAAGTTTAGCTTCAAATCCATGCGAAACAAATGGTTTAGCTACAAATACTTGTGATATAAGTGATCTAGCTTCAAATACAGGCGAAACGAACGAGTTAGCTTAAAATCCATGCGAAACACATCATTCAGCTGCAAATCAATGCGATGTAGAAGGTTTAGCTTCATATCCATGCGATACACTAGATTTAGCTTCAAATCAATGCGATGTAGTAGGTTCTGCTTCAAATCCATACGACACATATGATTTAGTTTCAAATACTTGCGATATAAGTGATATAGCTTCAAAAGCTGGAGGAACAAACGAGGTAGCTTCAATTCCATGCGAAACAAATGATTTAGCATCAAATCCATGCGAAGTAGAAGATTTAGGTTGAAATACATGCGACAAAAATGAATTAGCTTCAAATGCTTGCGATATAAATGATGTAGCTTCGAATGCAGGCGAAACAAATGAGTTAGCTACAAATCCAAGCGAAACACATGATTTAGTTTCAAATCAATGCGAAGTAGAAGGCTTAGCTTCAAATCCATGCGACACATATGATTTCGCATCAGATACATGCGATATAAGTGATATAATTTCAAATGAATGCGAAACAAACGAGTTAGCTTCAACTCCATGCGAAACACATAATTTAGCTTCAAATCAATGCGATGTAGAAGGTTTAGCTTCAAATCAATGCGATGTAGAAGGTTTAGCTTCAAATCAATGCGATGTAGAAGGTTTAGCTTCAAATCAATGCGATGTAGAAGGTTTAGCTTCAATTCCATGCGACACAATTGATTTAGCGTCAGATACTTGCGATATAAGTGATATAGCTTCAAATGCAGGGGAAACAAACGTGTTAGCTTCAAATTTATGCGAAACACATGATTTAGCTGCAAATCAATGCGATGTAGAAGCTTTAGCTTCAAATCCATGGGAAACAAATGATATAGCTTCAGATGCTTGCGATATAAGTGATATAGCTTCAAATGCTGACGAAACAAATGAGTTATCTTCAAATCCATGCGATACACATGATTTAGCTTCAAATCAATGCGATGTAGAAGGTTTAGCTTCAAATCCACGCGAAGCAAATGATTCAGCTTCAAACACTTGGGATATAATTGATATAGCTTCAAATGCAGACGAATCAAACGAGTAGCTTCAAAATCCATGCGATACACATGATGTAGTTTCAAATCAATGCGAAGTAGTAGGATTAGCTTCAAATCCATTCGGAACAAACGATTGAGCTTCAAACACTTCGGATATAGGTGATACAGCTTCAGCTGCATGCGAAGCAAACGAGTTAGCTTCAAGTCCATGCGAAACACATGATTTAGCTGCAAATCAATGCGATGTAGAAGGTTTAACTTCAAATCCATGCGAAAAAAATGATTTAGCATCTGATAATTGCGATATAAGTGATATAGCTTCAATGAAGGCGAAACAAACGAGTTAGCTTCAAATCCATGCGAAACACATGATACAGCTGCAAATCAATGCGATGTAGAAGGTTCAGCTTCAAATCCATGCCAAACACATGATTTAGATTCAAACACTTGGGGTATAAGTGATATAGCTTAAAATGAAGACTAATCAAACGAGTTAGCTTCAAAATCCACGCAATACACATGATTTAGCTACAAATATTAGCGATACAAGTGATGTAGATTCAACTGCAGGCGAAACGAACGAGCTAGCATCAAATCCATGCGAAACACATTATTTAGCTGCAAATCAGTGCGAAGTAGAAGGCTCGGGTTCAAATCAATGCGATTCAAATGGTTCATCTTCAAATACTTGTTAAAGACATGATTTAGCTTCAACTGCATGCGATACACAAGATTTAGCTTCAAATCAATGCGATGTAGAAGGTTCAGCTTCAAATCCATGCGTCACATATGATTTAGATTCAAATACTTGCGATATAAGTGATATAGCTTCAAAAGCTGGAGGAACAAACGAGGTGGCTTCAATTCCACGCGATACACATGATTTAGCTTCAAATACTTCCGATACAAGTGATGTAAATTCAACTGCAGGCGAAACGAACGAGTTAGCTTCAAATCCATGCGAAACACATGATTTAGCTGCAAATCAATGTGATGTAGAATGTTTAGCTTCAAAATCCACGCGATACACATGATTTAGCTTCAAATACTTGCGATATAAGTGATCTAGCTTCAAATACAGGCGAAACGAACGAGTTAGCTTCAAATCCATGCGAAACACATGATTCAGCTGCAAATCAATGCGATGCAGAAGCTTTAGCTGGAAATCCATGCCAAACACATGATTTAGCTTCAAATCCATGGGATGTAGAAGGTTTAGCTTCAAATCCATGCGAAACACATTATTTAGCTGCAAATCAATGCGATGTAGAAGGTTTAGCTACAAATCCATGCGAAACACATGATTTAGCTGCAAATCAATGCGAAGTAGAAGGCATAGCTTCAAATCCATGCGAATCGAATGGTTTAGCTTCAAATGCTTGCGAACATAAGTGATATAGCTTCAAATGCAGGCGAAACAAACGCAATAGCTTCAAATCCATGCGAAACACATGATTTAGCTTCAAATTAATGCGAAGTAGAAGGATCATCTTCAAATCCATGCGAAACAAATGGTTTAGCTTCAAATACTTGTGATATACATGATTTTGCTTCAAGTGCAGGTGAAACAAACGCGTAGGCTTCAAATCCAAGCAAAACACATGATTTCGTTTCAAATCAATGCGAAGTAGAAGGCATAGCTTTAAATCCATGCGAAACAAATGGTTTAGCATCAAATACTTGTGATATACATGATTTAGCTTCAACTGCATGCGAAACGAACGAGTTATCTTCAAATCCATGCAAAATACATGATTTAGCTTCAAATCAATGTGAAGTAGAAGGCTTAGCTTCAAATCCATGCGAACCGGATGATTTGGCTTCAAATACTTGCGAATATAAGTGATATAGCTTCCACTGCATGCGAACCAAACGAGTTATCTTCAAATCTATGAGAAACACATGATTTAACTTCAAGTCAAAGCGAAGTAGAAGGATTAGCTTCAAATCCATGCGAAACGAATGGTTTAGTTTCAAATACTTGCGAATATAAGTGAAATAGCTTCAAATGCAGCCGGAACAAACGAGATAGCGTCAAATCCATGCGAATCACATGGTTTAGCATTACATTCATGCGAAACACATGATTTAGCTGCAAATCAATGCGATGTAGAAGGCTTAGCATTAAATCCAAGCGACACAAATTATTTAGCTTCATATACTTGCGATATAAGTGATATAGATTCAAATGCAGGCGAAACAATCGAGTTAGCTTCAAATCCAAGCGTAACAAATGATTTAACTTCAAATCAATGCGAAGTAGACGGCTAGGCTTCAAATACACGAAAAACAAGTGATTTTTCATAAGATAATTGCGATATAAGTGATATAGCTTCGAATGCTGACGAAACAAACGGGTTAGCTTCTACAAGCCATGCGAATCGCATGATTTAGCTTCAAATTAATGCGATGTAGAAGATTTAGCTTCAAATCCAAGCGAAACACATAATTTAGCTTCAAATCAATGCGATGTAGAAGGTTTAGCTTCAAATCCATGCGAAACACATGATTTAGCTGCAAATCAATGCGATGTAGAAGATTTAGTTTCAAATCCATGGGAAACAAATGATTTAGCTTCAGATGCTTGCGATATAAGTGATATAGCTTCAAATGCTGACGAAACAAATGGGTAGCTTCAACTCGATGCGAAACACATGATTTAGCTTCAAATCAATGCGATGTAGAAGATTTATCTTCAAATCCAAGCGAAACACATGATGTAGCTTCAAATCAATGCGATGTAGAAAGTTTAGCTTCAAATCCATGCGACACAAATGATTCAGCGTCATATACTTGCGATACAAGTGGTATAGCTTCAAATGCTGGGGAAACAAACGAGTTAGCTTCAAATTCATGCAAAACACACGAATAAGCTTCAAATCAATGCGATGTAGAAGGTTTAGCTTCAAATCCATTCGAAACAAATGGTTTCGGTACAAATACCTGTGATATACGTTATTTAGATTTAATTGCATGCGCAACGAACGAGTTAGCTTCAAATTCAAGCGAAACACATGATTTAACTTCAAGTCAATGCGATGTAGAAGATTTATCTTCAAATCCATGCGAAACAAATGATATAAGTGATATAGCTTCAAATGCAGGGGAAACAAACGAGTTAGCTTCAAATCGATGCAAATCACATGATTAAGCTTCAAATCAATGCGACGTAGAAGGTTTAGCTTCAAATCCATGCGACACAAATGATTTAGCATTAGATACATGCGATATAAGTGATATAATTTCAAATGAATGCGAAACAAACGAGTTAGCTTCAACTCCATGCGAAACACATAATTTAGCTTCAAATCAATGCGATGTAGAAGGTTTAGCTTCAAATCAATGCGATGTAGAAGGTTTAGCTTCAATTCCATGCGACACAAATGATTTAGCGTCAGATACTTGCGATATAAGTGATATAGCTTCAAATGCTGACGAAACAAATGAGTTAGCTTCAAATCCAAGCGATACACATGATTTAGCTTGAAATCAATGCGAAGTAGAATGCTTTGCTTCAAATACATGAGAAACATATGATTTTCTTTAGATAATTTGCGATATAAGTGATATACCTTCAAAAATTCAGGCGAAACAATCGAGTTAGCTTCAAATTCAAGCGAAACACATGATTTAACTTCAAATCAATGCGATGTAGAAGATTTATCTTCAAATCCATGCGAAACAAATGATATAAGTGATATAGCTTCAAATGCAGGGGAAACAAACGAGTTAGCTTCAAATCGATGCAAATCACATGATTAAGCTTCAAATCAATGCGACGTAGAAGGTTTAGCTTCAAATCCATGCGACACAAATGATTTAGCATTAGATACATGCGATATAAGTGATATAATTTCAAATGAATGCGAAACAAACGAGTTAGCTTCAACTCCATGCGAAACACATAATTTAGCTTCAAATCAATGCGATGTAGAAGGTTTAGCTTCAATTCCATGCGACACAAATGATTTAGCGTCAGATACTTGCGATATAAGTGATATAGCTTCAAATGCTGACGAAACAAATGAGTTAGCTTCAAATCCAAGCGATACACATGATTTAGCTTGAAATCAATGCGAAGTAGAATGCTTTGCTTCAAATACATGAGAAACATATGATTTTCTTTAGATAATTTGCGATATAAGTGATATACCTTCAAAATTCAGGCGAAACAATCGAGTTAGATTCAAATCAATGCGAAGTTGAAGGCTTAGCTTCAAATCCATGCGAAACAAATTGTTTAGCTTCAAATACTTGTGTTATACATGAATTAGCTTCAACTGCATGCGAAACAAACGCAATAGCTTCCAATCCATGCGAAACACATGATTTAGCTTCAAATTAATGCGAAGTAGAAGACTTATCTTCAAATCCGTGCGAAAGGAAAGATTTAGCTTTAAATACTTGCGAATATAATTGATACAGCTTCAAATGCAGGCGAAACAAACGAGTTAGCTTCAAATCCGTGAGAAACACTTGATTTAGCTTCAAATCAATGCGAAGTAGAGGGCTTAGATTCAAATCCATGCGAAACGAATGATTTAGCTTCAATTACTTGCGAATATAAAGGTTACAGCTTCAAGTGCATGCGAAACAAACGAGTTAGCTTCAAATACTTGCGATATAAATGAAACAGCTTCAAATGCAGACGAAAACAAACGAGTTATCTTCAAATCCATGCGAAACACATGATTTAGATGCAAATCAATGCGTCGTAGAAGGCTTAGCTTCAAATCCATGCGAATCAAATGATTTAGCTTCAAATACATGTGATATACATGATTTATCTTCAAATGCAGGCGAAGCAAAAGAGTTAGCTCCAAATCCATGCGAAACACATGATTTAGCATCAAATCAATGCGAAGTTGAAGGCTTAGCTTCAAATCCATGCGACAAAAATGAATTAGTTTCAAATGCTTGCGACATAAATGATGTAGCTTCAAATGCAAGCGAAACAAACGAGTTAGCTTCAAATCCATGCGACACGCCACGATTGAGCTTCAAATCAATGCGATGTAGAAGGCTTAGCTTCAAATCCATTCGAAACAAATGATTTAGCTTTAAATACTTGTGATATACATGATTTAGTTTCAACTGCATGCGAAACAAACGAGTTAGCTTCAAATCCATTCGAAACACATGATTTAGCTTCAAATTCATGCGACGTAGAAGGCTTAGCTACAAATCCATGCAAAACAAATGGTTTAGCTTCAAATACTTGTGATATACATGATTTTGCTTCAACTGCATGCGAAACAAACGAGTTAGCTACAAATGCAAACAAAACACATGATTTTGCTTAAAATCAATGCGAAGTGGAAGGCTTCGCTTCGAATCCATGCGAAACGAATTGTTTAGCTTCAAATACTTTTTTTGTACATGATTTAGCTTCAACTTCATGCGATACAAACGTGTTAGCTTCAAATCCAAGCGAAACATATGATTTAGCATCAAATCAATGCGAAGTATAAGGCTTAGCTTCAAATCCATGCGGAATAGAAGGCTTAGATTCAAATCCATGCTAATCAAATGGTTTAGCTTCAAATACTTGTGATATACATGATTTATCTTCAAATGCAGAGGCGAAGCAAAAGAGTTAGTTCCAAATCCATGCGAAACACATGATTTAGCATCAAATCAATGCGAAGTTGAAGGCTTAGCTTCAAATCCATGCGACAAAAATGAATTAGTTTCAAATGCTTGCGACATAAATGATGTAGCTTCAAATGCAAGCGAAACAATCGAGTTAGCTTCAAATCCATTCGAAACACATGATTTAGCTTCAAATCAGTGCGACGTAGAAGGCTTAGCTTCAAATCAATGCGAATAAAATGGTTTAGATTCAGATACTTGTGATAAACATGATTTAGCTTCAAATGCAGGCGAAACAAACGAGTTAGCGTCAAATCCAAGGGAAACACATGATTTATCTTTAAATCAATGCGAAGTAGAAAGCTTAGTGTCAAAGACATGTGAAACAATTGATTTATCTTCAGATAATTGCGACATAAGTGATATTGCTTCAACTGCATTCGAAACAACGAGTTAGCTTCAAGTCTAAGCGAAACACATGATTTAGTTTCAAATCAATGCGAAGAAGAGTGCTTAGCTTCAAATCCATGCGAATCAAACAGTTTAGATTCAAATTCATGTGATATACATGATTTATCTTCAAATGCAGGCGAAGCAAAAGAGTTAGCTTCAAATCAATGCGAAACACATGATTTAGATTCAAGTCAATGAGAAGTAAAAGCCTAAGCCACAAATTCATGCGAAACAAATGGTTTAGCTCCAAATACTTGTGATATACATGATTTAGCATCAACAGCACGCGAAACAAACGAGTTAGCTTCAAATCCATGCGAATCACATGATTTAGCTTTAAATCAATGCGAAGTAGAATGCTTTGCTTCAAATACATGAGAAACATATGATTTTCTTTAGATAATTTGCGATATAAGTGATATACCTTCAAAAATTCAGGCGAAACAATCGAGTTAGATTCAAATCAATGCGAAGTTGAAGGCTTAGCTTCAAATCCATGCGAAACAAATTGTTTAGCTTCAAATACTTGTGTTATACATGAATTAGCTTCAACTGCATGCGAAACAAACGCAATAGCTTCCAATCCATGCGAAACACATGATTTAGCTTCAAATTAATGCGAAGTAGAAGACTTATCTTCAAATCCGTGCGAAAGGAAAGATTTAGCTTTAAATACTTGCGAATATAATTGATACAGCTTCAAATGCAGGCGAAACAAACGAGTTAGCTTCAAATCCGTGAGAAACACTTGATTTAGCTTCAAATCAATGCGAAGTAGAGGGCTTAGATTCAAATCCATGCGAAACGAATGATTTAGCTTCAATTACTTGCGAATATAAAGGTTACAGCTTCAAGTGCATGCGAAACAAACGAGTTAGCTTCAAATACTTGCGATATAAATGAAACAGCTTCAAATGCAGACGAAACAAACGAGTTATCTTCAAATCCATGCGAAACACATGATTTAGATGCAAATCAATGCGTCGTAGAAGGCTTAGCTTCAAATCCATGCGAATCAAATGATTTAGCTTCAAATACATGTGATATACATGATTTATCTTCAAATGCAGGCGAAGCAAAAGAGTTAGCTCCAAATCCATGCGAAACACATGATTTAGCATCAAATCAATGCGAAGTTGAAGGCTTAGCTTCAAATCCATGCGACAAAAATGAATTAGTTTCAAATGCTTGCGACATAAATGATGTAGCTTCAAATGCAAGCGAAACAAACGAGTTAGCTTCAAATCCATGCGACACGCACGATTGAGCTTCAAATCAATGCGATGTAGAAGGCTTAGCTTCAAATCCATTCGAAACAAATGATTTAGCTTTAAATACTTGTGATATACATGATTTAGTTTCAACTGCATGCGAAACAAACGAGTTAGCTTCAAATCCATTCGAAACACATGATTTAGCTTCAAATTCATGCGACGTAGAAGGCTTAGCTACAAATCCATGCAAAACAAATGGTTTAGCTTCAAATACTTGTGATATACATGATTTTGCTTCAACTGCATGCGAAACAAACGAGTTAGCTACAAATGCAAACAAAACACATGATTTTGCTTAAAATCAATGCGAAGTGGAAGGCTTCGCTTCGAATCCATGCGAAACGAATTGTTTAGCTTCAAATACTTTTTTTGTACATGATTTAGCTTCAACTTCATGCGATACAAACGTGTTAGCTTCAAATCCAAGCGAAACATATGATTTAGCATCAAATCAATGCGAAGTATAAGGCTTAGCTTCAAATCCATGCGGAATAGAAGGCTTAGATTCAAATCCATGCTAATCAAATGGTTTAGCTTCAAATACTTGTGATATACATGATTTATCTTCAAATGCAGGCGAAGCAAAAGAGTTAGTTCCAAATCCATGCGAAACACATGATTTAGCATCAAATCAATGCGAAGTTGAAGGCTTAGCTTCAAATCCATGCGACAAAAATGAATTAGTTTCAAATGCTTGCGACATAAATGATGTAGCTTCAAATGCAAGCGAAACAATCGAGTTAGCTTCAAATCCATTCGAAACACATGATTTAGCTTCAAATCAGTGCGACGTAGAAGGCTTAGCTTCAAATCAATGCGAATAAAATGGTTTAGATTCAGATACTTGTGATAAACATGATTTAGCTTCAAATGCAGGCGAAACAAACGAGTTAGCGTCAAATCCAAGGGAAACACATGATTTATCTTTAAATCAATGCGAAGTAGAAAGCTTAGTGTCAAAGACATGTGAAACAATTGATTTATCTTCAGATAATTGCGACATAAGTGATATTGCTTCAACTGCATTCGAAACAAACGAGTTAGCTTCAAGTCTAAGCGAAACACATGATTTAGTTTCAAATCAATGCGAAGAAGAGTGCTTAGCTTCAAATCCATGCGAATCAAACAGTTTAGATTCAAATTCATGTGATATACATGATTTATCTTCAAATGCAGGCGAAGCAAAAGAGTTAGCTTCAAATCAATGCGAAACACATGATTTAGATTCAAGTCAATGAGAAGTAAAAGCCTAAGCCACAAATTCATGCGAAACAAATGGTTTAGCTCCAAATACTTGTGATATACATGATTTAGCATCAACAGCACGCGAAACAAACGAGTTAGCTTCAAATCCATGCGAATCACATGATTTAGCTTTAAATCAATGCGAAGTAGAAGGCTTAGTTTCAAATACATGAGAAACAATTGATTTATCTTCAGATAATTGCGATATAAATGAAATAGCTTCAAATGCACATGAAAGACATGGCTTAGATTCAAATACTGATAATATACATAATTTAGCTTCAACTGTATGCGAAACAAACGAGTTAGCTTCAAATCCAAGCGAAACACATGATTTAGCTTCAAATCAATGCGAAGTTGGTGGCTTAGCTTCAAATCCATGCGAAACGAATGATTTAGTTTCAAATACTTGCGGACATAAGTGATATATCTGCAAATGCATGCGAAACAAACGAGATAGTTTCAAATCCAAGCAAAACACACGATTTAGCTTCAAATCAATGCGAGGTAGAAGGATTAGCTCCAAATCCATGCGAAACGAATGATTGAGCTTCAAATAGTTGTGATATACATGATTTAGCTTCAAATGCAGACAAAACAAACGAGTCAGCTTTAAATCCATGCGAGACACATGATTTAGCTTCAAATCAATGCGAAGTAGAAGGCTTAGCTTCAAATACATGAGAAACAAAGGATTTATCTTCAGATAATTGCAATATAAGTGATATAGCTTCAAATGCAGGCGAAACAATCGAATTAGCTTCACATCAATGCGAACCGCATGATTTAGCTTCAAATCAATGCGAAGTACAAGGTTTAGCTTCAAATCCATGCGAAGCGAATCATTAAGTTTCAAATACTTGCGAATATAAGTGATGTAACTTCAAATGCAGGCGAAACAATCAAGTAAGCTTCAAATCGATACGAAACACATGTTTTAGCTTCAAATACATGCGAAACACATGGTTTAGCATCAAATACTTGTGTTATACATGAATTGGCTTCAACTGCATGCGAAACAAACGAGTTAGCTTCAAATCCATGCGAATCACACGATTTAGTTTCAAGTCTATGCGAAGTAGAAGGTTTAGCTTCAAATCCAAGCGTAACGAATGGTTTAGCTTCAAATACTTGCGAATATAAGTGATATAGCTTCAAATGCTGGCAAAACAAACGAGTTAGCTTCAAATTTATGCGAAACACATGATTTAGCTGCAAATCAATGCGATGTAGAAGCTTTAGCTTCAAATCCATGGGAAACAAATGATATAGCTTCAGATGCTTGCGATATAAGTGATATAGCTTCAAATGCTGACGAAACAAATGAGTTATCTTCAAATCCATGCGATACACATGATTTAGCTTCAAATCAATGCGATGTAGAAGGTTTAGCTTCAAATCCACGCGAAGCAAATGATTCAGTTTCAAACACTTGGGATATAATTGATATAGCTTCAAATGCAGACGAATCAAACGAGTTAGCTTCAAAATCCATGCGATACACATGATGTAGTTTCAAATCAATGCGAAGTAGTAGGATTAGCTTCAAATCCATTCGGAACAAACGATTGAGCTTCAAACACTTCGGATATAGGTGATACAGCTTCAGCTGCATGCGAAGCAAACGAGTTAGCTTCAAGTCCATGCGAAACACATGATTTAGCTGCAAATCAATGCGATGTAGAAGGTTTAACTTCAAATCCATGCGAAAAAAATGATTTAGCATCTGATAATTGCGATATAATTGATATAGCTTCAAATGCAGGGGAAACAAACGAGTTAGCTTCAAATCCATGGGAAACATATGATTCAGCTTCAAATCAATGCGAAGTAAAATGCTTAGCTTCAAATCCATGCGGACAAAATGGTTTTGCTTCAAATACTTGTGACATACATGATTTAGCTTCAACTGCATGCGAAACAAACGAGATAGCTCCAAATCCATGCGAAACAAACGATTTAGCTAACAAATCAATGCGAAGTAGGAGGCGTAGCTTCAAATCCATGCGACACAAATCATTTAGTTTCAAATACTTGCGATATAAATGATATAGCTTCAAATGCAGGCGAAACAAACCAGTTAGCTACTAATCCATGCGATACTCATGATTTAGCATCAAATGAATGCGATCTAGATGTCTTAGCTTCAAATCCTTGCGAAACAAATGATTTAGTTTCAAATCAATGCGAAGTAGAAGGCGTAGCTTCAAATCCATGCGGAAGAAATGATGTAGCTTCAAATAATTGCGATATAAGTGATATAGATTCAATTGCATACGAAACAAACGAGTTAGCTTCAAATCCATGCGAAACACATGATTTAGCTTCAAATCAATGCGATGTAGAAGGCGTAGCTTCAACTCCATGCGAAGCAAATTATTTTGGAATCAAATACTTGCGATATAAGTGATATAGCTTCAATGAAGGCGAAACAAACGAGTTAGCTTCAAATCCATGCGAAACACATGATACAGCTGCAAATCAATGCGATGTAGAAGGTTCAGCTTCAAATCCATGCCAAACACATGATTTAGATTCAAACACTTGGGGTATAAGTGATATAGCTTAAAATGAAGACTAATCAAACGAGTTAGCTTCAAAATCCACGCAATACACATGATTTAGCTACAAATATTAGCGATACAAGTGATGTAGATTCAACTGCAGGCGAAACGAACGAGCTAGCATCAAATCCATGCGAAACACATTATTTAGCTGCAAATCAGTGCGAAGTAGAAGGCTCGGGTTCAAATCAATGCGATTCAAATGGTTCATCTTCAAATACTTGTTAAAGACATGATTTAGCTTCAACTGCATGCGATACACAAGATTTAGCTTCAAATCAATGCGATGTAGAAGGTTCAGCTTCAAATCCATGCGTCACATATGATTTAGATTCAAATACTTGCGATATAAGTGATATAGCTTCAAAAGCTGGAGGAACAAACGAGGTGGCTTCAATTCCACGCGATACACATGATTTAGCTTCAAATACTTCCGATACAAGTGATGTAAATTCAACTGCAGGCGAAACGAACGAGTTAGCTTCAAATCCATGCGAAACACATGATTTAGCTGCAAATCAATGTGATGTAGAATGTTTAGCTTCAAAATCCACGCGATACACATGATTTAGCTTCAAATACTTGCGATATAAGTGATCTAGCTTCAAATACAGGCGAAACGAACGAGTTAGCTTCAAATCCATGCGAAACACATGATTCAGCTGCAAATCAATGCGATGCAGAAGCTTTAGCTGGAAATCCATGCCAAACACATGATTTAGCTTCAAATCCATGGGATGTAGAAGGTTTAGCTTCAAATCCATGCGAAACACATTATTTAGCTGCAAATCAATGCGATGTAGAAGGTTTAGCTACAAATCCATGCGAAACACATGATTTAGCTGCAAATCAATGCGAAGTAGAAGGCATAGCTTCAAATCCATGCGAATCGAATGGTTTAGCTTCAAATGCTTGCGAACATAAGTGATATAGCTTCAAATGCAGGCGAAACAAACGCAATAGCTTCAAATCCATGCGAAACACATGATTTAGCTTCAAATTAATGCGAAGTAGAAGGATCATCTTCAAATCCATGCGAAACAAATGGTTTAGCTTCAAATACTTGTGATATACATGATTTTGCTTCAAGTGCAGGTGAAACAAACGCGTAGGCTTCAAATCCAAGCAAAACACATGATTTCATTTCAAATCAATGCGAAGTAGAAGGCATAGCTTTAAATCCATGCGAAACAAATGGTTTAGCATCAAATACTTGTGATATACATGATTTAGCTTCAACTGCATGCGAAACGAACGAGTTATCTTCAAATCCATGCAAAATACATGATTTAGCTTCAAATCAATGTGAAGTAGAAGGCTTAGCTTCAAATCCATGCGAACCGGATGATTTGGCTTCAAATACTTGCGAATATAAGTGATATAGCTTCCACTGCATGCGAACCAAACGAGTTATCTTCAAATCTATGAGAAACACATGATTTAACTTCAAGTCAAAGCGAAGTAGAAGGATTAGCTTCAAATCCATGCGAAACGAATGGTTTAGTTTCAAATACTTGCGAATATAAGTGAAATAGCTTCAAATGCAGCCGGAACAAACGAGATAGCGTCAAATCCATGCGAATCACATGGTTTAGCATTACATTCATGCGAAACACATGATTTAGCTGCAAATCAATGCGATGTAGAAGGCTTAGCATTAAATCCAAGCGACACAAATTATTTAGCTTCATATACTTGCGATATAAGTGATATAGATTCAAATGCAGGCGAAACAATCGAGTTAGCTTGAAATCCAAGCGTAACAAATGATTTAACTTCAAATCAATGCGAAGTAGACGGCTAGGCTTCAAATACACGAAAAACAAGTGATTTTTCATAAGATAATTGCGATATAAGTGATATAGCTTCGAATGCTGACGAAACAAACGGGTTAGCTTCTACAAGCCATGCGAATCGCATGATTTAGCTTCAAATTAATGCGATGTAGAAGATTTAGCTTCAAATCCAAGCGAAACACATAATTTAGCTTCAAATCAATGCGATGTAGAAGGTTTAGCTTCAAATCCATGCGAAACACATGATTTAGCATTAGATACATGCGATATAAGTGATATAATTTCAAATGAATGCGAAACAAACGAGTTAGCTTCAACTCCATGCGAAACACATAATTTAGCTTCAAATCAATGCGATGTAGAAGGTTTAGCTTCAAATCAATGCGATGTAGAAGGTTTAGCTTCAATTCCATGCGACACAAATGATTTAGCGTCAGATACTTGCGATATAAGTGATATAGCTTCAAATGCTGACGAAACAAATGAGTTAGCTTCAAATCCAAGCGATACACATGATTTAGCTTGAAATCAATGCGAAGTAGAATGCTTTTCTTCAAATACATGAGAAACATATGATTTTCTTTAGATAATTTGCGATATAAGTGATATACCTTCAAAAATTCAGGCGAAACAATCGAGTTAGCTTCAAATTCAAGCGAAACACATGATTTAACTTCAAATCAATGCGATGTAGAAGATTTATCTTCAAATCCATGCGAAACAAATGATATAAGTGATATAGCTTCAAATGCAGGGGAAACAAACGAGTTAGCTTCAAATCGATGCAAATCACATGATTAAGCTTCAAATCAATGCGACGTAGAAGGTTTAGCTTCAAATCCATGCGACACAAATGATTTAGCATTAGATACATGCGATATAAGTGATATAATTTCAAATGAATGCGAAACAAACGAGTTAGCTTCAACTCCATGCGAAACACATAATTTAGCTTCAAATCAATGCGATGTAGAAGGTTTAGCTTCAATTCCATGCGACACAAATGATTTAGCGTCAGATACTTGCGATATAAGTGATATAGCTTCAAATGCTGACGAAACAAATGAGTTAGCTTCAAATCCAAGCGATACACATGATTTAGCTTGAAATCAATGCGAAGTAGAATGCTTTGCTTCAAATACATGAGAAACATATGATTTTCTTTAGATAATTTGCGATATAAGTGATATACCTTCAAAAATTCAGGCGAAACAATCGAGTTAGATTCAAATCAATGCGAAGTTGAAGGCTTAGCTTCAAATCCATGCGAAACAAATTGTTTAGCTTCAAATACTTGTGTTATACATGAATTAGCTTCAACTGCATGCGAAACAAACGCAATAGCTTCCAATCCATGCGAAACACATGATTTAGCTTCAAATTAATGCGAAGTAGAAGGATCATATTCGAATCCATGCGAAACAAATGGTTTAGCTTCAAATACTTGTGATATACATGATTTTGCTTCAAGTGCAGGTGAAACAAACGCGTAGGCTTCAAATCAAAGCGTAACACATGATTTAACTTCAAATCAATGCGATGTAGGAGGTTTAGCTTCAAATCCATGCCAAACACATGATTTAGCTTCAAATCCATGGGATGTAGAAGGTTTAGCTTCAAATCCATGCGCAACACATTATTTAGCTGCAAATCAGAGCGAAGTAGAAGGCTCAGGTTCAAATCCATGCGATTCAAATGGTTCATTTCCAAATACTTGTGAAAGACATGATTTAGCTTCAACTCCATGCGAAACAAACGAGTTAGCTTCAAATCAATGCGATGTAGAAAGTTTAGCTTCAAATCCATGCGAAACAAATGGTTTAGCTACAAATACTTGTGATATAAGTGATCTAGCTTCAAATACAGGCGAAACGAACGAGTTAGCTTAAAATCCATGCGAAACACATCATTCAGCTGCAAATCAATGCGATGTAGAAGGTTTTGCTTCATATCCATGCGATACACTAGATTTAGCTTCAAATCAATGCGATGTAGAAGGTTCTGCTTCAAATCCATACGACACATATGATTTAGTTTCAAATACTTGCGATATAAGTGATATAGCTTCAAAAGCTGGAGGAACAAACGAGGTAGCTTCAATTCCATGCGAAACAAATGATTTAGCATCAAATCCATGCGAAGTAGAAGATTTAGGTTCAAATACATGCGACAAAAATGAATTAGCTTCAAATGCTTGCGATATAAATGATGTAGCTTCGAATGCAGGCGAAACAAATGAGTTAGCTTCAAATCCGTGCGAAACACATGATTCAGCTGCAAATCAATGCGATGTAGAAGGTTTAGATTCAAATCATGCGAAACACATGACTCAGCTGCAAATCAATGTGATGTAGAAGGTTTAGCTTCAAATCAACGCGAAACAAATGATTTAGCTTCAAACACTTGGGATATAATTGATATAGCTTCAAATGCAGACGAATCAAATGAGTTAGCTTCAAAATCCATGCGATACACATGATGTAGCTTCAAATCAATGCGAAGTAGAAGGATTACCTTCAAATCCAAGCAGAACAAACGATTGAGCTTCAAACACTTCGGATATAGGTGATATAGATTCATCTGCATGGGAAACAAACGAGTTAGCTTCA
Organism: Megalopta genalis; assembly: GCF_051020955.1. Classification (NCBI taxonomy): domain Eukaryota; kingdom Metazoa; phylum Arthropoda; class Insecta; order Hymenoptera; family Halictidae; genus Megalopta; species Megalopta genalis. Next base: position 176,100 of record NW_027476349.1, read on the forward strand.
AGTCCATGCGAAACACATGATTTAGCTTCAAATCAATGCGATGTAGAAGGTTTAGCTTCAAATCCACGCGAAACATATGATTTAGCTTCAAACACTTGGGGTAGAAGTGATATAGCTTCAAATGCAGACTAATCAAACGAGTTAGCTTCAAAATCCACGCGATACACATGATTTAGCTTCAAATACTTCCGATACAAGTGATGTAAATTCAACTGCAGGCGAAACGAACGAGTTAGCTTCAAATCCATGCGAAACACATGATTTAGCTGCAAATCAATGTGATGTAGAATATTTCTCTTCAAATCCAAGCGAAACACATGATTTAGCTTCAAATCAATGCGATGTAGAAGGTTTAGCTTCAAATCAACGCGAAACAAATGATTTAGCTTCAAACACTTGGGATATAATTGATATAGCTTCAAATGCAGACGAATCAAATGAGTTAGCTTCAAAATCCATGCGATACACATGATGTAGCTTCAAATCAATTCGAAGTAGAAGGATTACCTTCAAATCCAAGCAGAACAAACGATTGAGCTTCAAACACTTCGGATATAGGTGATATAGATTCATCTGCATGGGAAACAAACGAGTTAGCTTCAAGTCCATGCGAAACACATGATTTAGCTGCAAATCAATGCGATGTAGAAGGTTTAGCTTCAAATCATGCGAAACACATGATTTAGCTTCAAATACTTGCGATATAAGTGATCTAGCTTCAAATACAGGCGAATCGAACGAGTTAGCTTCAAATCCATGCGAAACACATGATTCAGCTGCAAATCAATGCGATGTAGAAGGTTCAGCTTCAAATCCATGCGAAACACATGATTCAGTTGCAAATCAATGCGATGTAGAAGTTTTAGCTTCAAATCCATGCGAAACACATTATTTAGCTGCAAATCAGTGCGAAGTAGAAGGCTCGGGTTCAAATCAATGCGATTCAAATGGTTCATCTTCAAATACTTGTGAAAGACATGATTTAGCTTCAACTGCATGCGAAACAAACGAGGTAGCTTCAAATCCAAGCGAAACACATGATTTATGTTCAAATTAATGCGAAGTAGAAGGCTTAGCTTCCAATTCAAGCGAAACACATGATTAAGCTTCAAATCAATGCGAAGTAGAAGGCTTGGCTTCAAATCAATCCTAAACAAATTGCTTAGCTTCAAATACTTGTGATGTACATGATATAGCTGAAAATGCAGGCGGAACAAACGAGTTATCTTCAAATCCATGCGAAACACATGATTATGCTTCAAATCAATGCGAAGCAGAATGCTTACCTTCAATTCCATCCGAATCAAAATGTTTAGCTTCAAATACTTGTGATATACATGATTTGGCTTCAAATCAATGCGAAGTAGAAGGCTTATCTTCAAATGGCTTAGCTTCTGATACTTATGATATACATAATTTACCTTCAACTGAATGCAAAAAAAGCGAGTTAGCTTCAAAGCAAAGCGAAACACTAGATTTAGCTTCAAATCAATGCGATGAAGATGGATTAGCTTCAAGTCCATGAGAAACAAATGATTTAGCTTCAGATACTTGCGATATAAATGATATAGCATCAATTGCAGTCGAAACAAACGAGTTAGTTACAAATCCAAGTCAAACACATGATTAAGGTGCAAATCAAGGCGATGTGGAAGGCTTAGCTTCAAAACCCATACGTAACACATGATTAATATTCAAATTCATGCGTAACACATGGTACAGCTTCAAATTCATGCGAAACAAATGGTTTAACTTCAGATACTTGTGATAAACATGATTTATATGCAACTCCATGCGAAACAAACGAATTAGCTTCAAAACAAAGCGATACACATGATTTAGCTTCAAATCAATGCGAAGTAGAAGACTTAGCTTCAAATCAATGCGATACATAAGATTTAGCTTCAAATACTTGCGATATAAATGATATAACTTCAAAAGCTGGAGGAACAAGCGAGATAGCTTCAATTCCATGCGAGACACATGATTTAGCTTCAAATCAATGCGATGTAGAACGTTTATCTTCAAATCCATACGACACACACGATTTAGCTTCAAATCAATACAAAGGACAAGGCTTAGATTCAAACCCATGCGAAACAAATGATTTAGCTTCAAATGAATGCGAAGTAGAAGGCTTAGCTTCAAATCCATGCAAAACAAATGGTTTAGCTACAAATACTTGTGATATACATTACTTAGCTACAACTGCATGCGAAACAAACGAGTTAGCATCAAACCCATACGAAACACATGATTCAGCTGCAAATCAATGCGATGTAGAAGGTTAAGCTTCAAATCGATGCGAAACACATGATTCAGCTGCAAATCAATGCGATGTAGAAGGTTTAGCTTCAAATCATGCGAAACACATGATTTAGCTTCAAATACTTGCGATATAAGTGATCTAGCTTCAAATACAGGCGAATCGAACGAGTTAGCTTCAAATCCATGCGAAACACATGATTCAGCTGCAAATCAATGCGATGTAGATGGTTTGCTTCAAATCCATGCGATACACAAGATTTAGCTTGAAATCAATGTGATGTAGTAGGTTCAGCTTCAAATCCATGCGATATAAGTGATATAGCTTCAAAAGCAGGAGGAACAAACGAGGTAGCTTCAATTCCATGCGAAACAAATGATTTAGCTTCAAATCAATGCGAAGTAGAAGGCGTAGCTTCAAATCCATGCGAAACAAATGGTTTAGCTACAAATACTTGTGATATACATTACTTAGCTACAACTGCATGCGAAACTAACGTTTAGCTTCAAATCCATGCGAAACACATGATTTAGCTGCAAATCATTGCGATGTAGAAGGTTTAGCTTCAAAACAATAAGAGGTAGAAGGTTTAGCTTCAAATCAATAGAATGTAGAAGGTTTAGCTTCAAATCAATGCGATGTTATGGTTTATCTTCAAATCCATACGAAACACATGATTTAGCTTCAAATCAATTCGAAGGACAAGGCTTAGATTCAAATACATGCGAAACAAATGATTTAGCTTCAAATCAATGCGATGTAGAATGTTTAGCTTCAAATCCATGCGATACACAAGATTTAGCTTCAAATCGATGCGATGTAGTTGGTTCAGCTTCAAATCCATGCGGCACATATGATTTAGCTTCAAATACTTGCGATATAAGTGACATAGTTTCAAATGGAGGCAAAACGAACGAGTTAGCTTCAAATCCATGCGAGACACATGACTTAGCTTCAAATCAATGCGATGTAGAAGGTTTAGCTTCAAATCCACGCGAAACATATGATTCAGCTGCAAATCAATGCGATGTAGAAGGTTTAGCTTCACATCCATGCGAAACACATTATTTAGCTGCAAATCAGTGCGAAGTAGAAGGCTCGGGTTCAAACCAATGCGATTCAAATGGTTTATCTTCAAATACTTGTGAAAGACATGATTTAGCTTCAACTGCATGCGAAACACATGATTTAGCTTCAAATCAATGCGATGTAGAAGGTTTAGCTTCAAATCCATGCAAAACACGTGATTTAACTTCCAATTAATGCGAAGTAGAAGGCTTAGCTTCAAATCCATGCGAATCAAATGGTTTAGCTTCAAATACTGGTGATATACGTTATTTAGATTTTACTGCAGGCGAAACGAACGAGTTAGCTTCAAATCCATGCGAAACACATGATTTAGCCGCAAATCATTACGATGTAGAAGGTTTAGCTTCAAAACAATAAGAGGTAGAAGGTTTAGCTTCAAATCAATAGAATGTAGAAGGTTTAGCTTCAAATCAAGGCGATGTTAAGGTTTAGCTTCAAATCCATACGAAACACAAGATTTAGCTTCAAATCAATTCGAAGGACAAGGCTTAGATTCAAATCCATGCGAAACAAATGATTTAGCTCCAAATCAATGCGATGTAGAAGGTTTAGCTTCAAATCCATGCGATACAAATGATTTAGCTGCAAATCAATGCAATGAAGAAGGTTTAGCTTCAAATCCATGCGAAACAAATGATATAGCTTCAAACACTTGGGGTATAAGTGATATAGCTTCAAATGAAGACTAATCAAACGAGTTAGCTTCAAAATCCACGAGATACACATGATTTAGCTACAAATATTAGCGATATAAGTGATGTAGATTCAACTGCAGGCGAATCGAACGAGTTAGCTTCAAATCCATGCGAAACACATGATTCAGCTGCAAATCAATGCGATGTAGAAGGTTCAGCTTCAAATCCATGCGAAACACATGATTCAGCTGCAAATGAATGCGATGTAGAAGTTTTAGCTTCAAATCCATGCGAAACACATTATTTAGCTGCAAATCAGTGCGAAGTAGAAGGCTCGGGTTCAAATCAATGCGATTCAAATGGTTCATCTTCAAATACTTGTGAAAGACATGATTTAGCTTCAACTGCATGCGAAACAAACGAGGTAGCTTCAAATCCAAGCGAAACACATGATTTATGTTCAAATTAATGCGAAGTAGAAGGCTTAGCTTCCAATTCAAGCGAAACACATGATTAAGCTTCAAATCAATGCGAAGTAGAAGGCTTGGCTTCAAATCAATCCTAAACAAATTGCATAGCTTCAAATACTTGTGATATACATGATATAGCTGAAAATGCAGGCGGAACAAACGAGTTAGCTTCAAATCCATGCGAAACACATGATTCAGCTGCAAATCAATGCGAAGCAGAATGCTTACCTTCAATTCCATCCGAATCAAAATGTTTAGCTTCAAATACTTGTGATCTACATGATTTGGCTTCAAATCAATGCGATGTAGAAGGCTTATCTTCAAATGGCTTAGCTTCTGATACTTATGATATACATAATTTACCTTCAACTGAATGCGAAAAAAGCGAGTTAGCTTCAAATCAAAGCAAAACACTAGATTTAGCTTCAAATCAATGCGATGAAGATGGATTAGCTTCAAGTCCATGAGAAACAAATGATTTAGCTTCAGATACTTGCGATATAAATGATATAGCATCAAATGCAGGCGAAACAAACGAGTTAGTTACAAATCCAAGTCAAACACATGATTAAGGTGCAAATCAAGGCGATGTGGAAGGCTTAGCTTCAAAACCCATACGTAACACATGTTTAATATTCAAATTCATGCGTAACACATGGTACAGCTTCAAATTCATGCGAAACAATTGGTTTAACTTCAGATACTTGTGATAAACATGATTTATATGCAACTCCATGCGAAACAAACGAATTAGCTTCAAAACAAAGCGATACACATGATTTAGCTTCAAATCAATGCGAAGTAGAAGACTTAGCTTCAAATCAATGCGATACATAAGATTTAGCTTCAAATACTTGCGATATAAATGATATAACTTCAAAAGCTGGAGGAACAAGCGAGATAGCTTCAATTCCATGCGAGACACATGATTTAGCTTCAAATCAATGCGATGTAGAACGTTTATCTTCAAATCCATACGACACACACGATTTAGCTTCAAATCAATTCGAAGGACAAGGCTTAGATTCAAACCCATGCGAAACAAATGATTTAGCTTCAAATGAATGCGAAGTAGAAGGCTTAGCTTCAAATCCATGCAAAACAAATGGTTTAGCTACAAATACTTGTGATATACTTTATTTAGCTACAACTGCATGCGAAACGAACGAGTTAGCTTCAAATCCATGCAAAACACATGATTTTTGCTGCCAATCAATGCGATGTAGAAGGTTTAGCTTCAAATCCATGCGATACACTAGATTTGGCTTGAAATCAATGCGATGTAGAAGGTTCTGCTTCAAATCCAAACGACACATATGATTTAGATTCAAATTCTTGCGATATAAGTGATATAGCTTCAAAAGCTGGAGGAACAAGCGAGGTAGCTTCAAATCCATGCGAAACACATGATTTAGCTTCAAATCAATGAGATGTAGTAGGTTCAGCTTCAAATCCATGCGGCACATATGATTTAGCTTCAAATACTTGCGATATAAGTGACATAGTTTCAATTGGTGGCGAAACGATCGAGTTAGCTTCAAATCCATGCGAGACACATGACTTAGCTTCAAATCAATGCGATGTAGAAGGTTTTGCTTCAAATCCGCGCGAAACATATGATTTAGCTTAAACACTTGGGGTATAAGTGATATAGCTTCAAATGCAGACTAATCAAACGAGTTAGCTTCAAAATCCAAGCGATACACATGATTTAGCTTCAAATCAATGTGATGTAGAATGCTTAGCTTCAAATCCGTGCGATACACATGATTTAGCTGCAAATCAATGCGATATAGAAGGTTTAGCTTCAAATCCACGCGATACACTAGATTTAGCTGCAAATCATTGCGATGTAGAAGGTTTAGCTTCAAAACAATAAGAGGTAGAAGGTTTAGCTTCAAGTCAATAGAATGTAGAAGGTTTAGCTTCAAATCAATGCGATGTTAAGGTTTAGCTTCAAATCCATACGAAACACATGATTTAGCTTCAAATACTAGCGATATAAGTAATGTAGATTCAACTGCAGGCGAAACGAACGAGTTAGCTTCAAATCCATGCGAGACACATGACTTAGCTTCAAATCAATGCGATGTAGAAGGTTTTGCTTCAAATCCGCGCGAAACATATGATTTAGCTTAAACACTTGGGGTATAAGTGATATAGCTTCAAATGCAGACTAATCAAACGAGTTAGCTTCAAAATCCAAGCGATACACATGATTTAGCTTCAAATCAATGTGATGTAGAATGCTTAGCTTCAAATCCGTGCGATACACATGATTTAGCTGCAAATCAATGCGATATAGAAGGTTTAGCTTCAAATCCACGCGATACACTAGATTTAGCTGCAAATCATTGCGATGTAGAAGGTTTAGCTTCAAAACAATAAGAGGTAGGAGGTTTAGCTTCAAATCAATAGAATGTAGAAGATTTAGCTTCAAATCAATGCGATGTAGAAGGTTTAGCTTCAAATCCATACGAAACACTTGATTTAGCTTCAAATCAATTCGAAGGACAAGGCTAAGATTCAAATCCATGCGAAACAAATGATTTAGCTTCAAATCAATGCGATGTAGAAGGTTTAGCTTCAAATCCATGCGATGTAGAAGGTTTAGCTTCAAATCCATGCGATACACAAGATTTAGCTTCAAATCAATGCGATGTAGTAGGTTCAGCTTCAAATCCATGCGGCACATATGATTTAGCTTCAAATACTTGCGATATAAGTGACATAGTTTCAAATGGAGGCGAAACGAACGAGTTAGCTTCAAATCCATACGAGACAGATGACTTAGCTTCAAATCAATGCAATGTAGAAGGTTTAGCTTCAAATCCACGCGAAACATATGATTTAGCTTCAAACACTTGGGGTATAAGTGATATAGCTTCAAATGCAGACTAATCAAACGAGTTAGATTCAAAATCCACGCGATACACATGATTTAGCTTCAAATACTTGCGATATAAGTGATGTAGAATCAACTGCAGGCGAAACGAACGAGTTAGCTTCAAATCCATTCAAAACTCATGATTTAGCAGCAAATCAATGTGATGTAGAAGGTTTAGTTTCAAATCCATGCGATACACAAGATTTAGCTTCAAATCAATGCGATGTAGTAGGCTCAGCTTCAAATCCATGCGATATAAGTGATATACCTTAAAAAGCAGGAGGAACAAACGAGGTAGCTTCAATTCCATGCGAATCAAATGGTTTAGCTTCAAATACTTGTGATATACATTATTTAGATTGAACTGCATGCGCAACGAACGAGTTAGCTTCAAATCCATGCGAAACACATGACTTAGCTGCAAATCAATGCGATGAAGAAGGTTTAGCTTCAAATCCATGCGAAACAAATGATATAGCTTCAAACACTTGGGGTGTAAGTGATATAGCTTCAAATGAAGACTAATCAAAGGAGTTAGCTTCAAAATCCTCGCGATACACATGATTTAGCTTCAAATACTAGCGATATAAGTAATGTAGATTCAACTGCTGGCGAAACGAACGAGTTAGCTTCAAATCCATTCGAAACTCATGATTTAGCAGCAAATCAATGTGATGTAGAAGGTTTAGCTTCAAATCCATGCGATACACAAGATTTAGCTTCAAATCAATGCGATGTAGTAGGCTCAGCTTCAAATCCATGCGATATAAGTGATATAGCTTCATAAGCAGGAGGAACAAATGAGGTAGCTTCAATTCCATGCGAAACAAATGATTTAGCTTCAAATCAATGTGATGTAGAATGCTTAGCTTCAAATCCATGTGAAACAAATTGTTTAGCTTCAAATCAATGCGATGTAGAAGGTTTAGCTTCAAATCCGTGCGATACACATGATTTAGCTGCAAATCAATGCGATATAGAAGGTTTAGCTTCAAATCCACGCGATACACTAGATTTAGCTGCAAATCATTGCGATGTAGAAGGTTTAGCTTCAAAACAATAAGAGGTAGAAGGTTTAGCTTCAAATCAATAGAATGTAGTAGATTTAGCTTCAAATCAATGCGATGTAGAAGGTTTAGCTTCAAATCCATGCGATACACAAGATTTAGCTTCAAATCCGTGCGATACACAAGATTTAGCTTCAAATCAATGCGATGTAGTAGGTTCAGCTTCAAATCCATGCGGCACATATGATTTAGCTTCAAATACTTGCGATATAAGTGACATAGTTTCAAATGGTGGCGAAACGAACGCGTTAGCTTCAAATCCATGCGAGACAGATGACTTAGCTTCAAATCAATGCGATGTAGAAGGTTTAGCTTCAAATCCATGCGAAACAAATGATTTAGCTTCAAATCAATGCGATGTAGACGGTTTAGCTTCAAATCCATGCGATACACAAGATTTAGCTTCAAATCAATGCGATGTAGTAGGTTCAGCTTCAAATCCTCGCGATACAAATGATTTAGCTTCAAATACTAGCGATATAAGTAATGTAGATTCAACTGCAGGCGAAACGAACGAGTTAGCTTCAAATCCATGCGAAACACATGATTTAGCTGCAAATCATTGCGATGTAGAAGGTTTAGCTTCAAAACAATAAGAGGTAGAAGGTTTAGCTTCAAATCAATAGAATGTAGAAGGTTTAGCTTCAAATCAATGCGATGTTAAGGATTAGCTTCAAATCCAAACGAAACACATGATTTAGCTTCAAATCAATTCGAAGGACAAGGCTTAGATTCAAATCCATGCGAAACAAATAATTTAGCTTCAAATCAATGCGATGTAGAAGGTTTTAGTTTCAAATCCATGCGATACAAAAGATTTAGCTTCAAATCAATGCGATGTAGTAGGTTCTGCTTCAAATCCATGCGGCACATATGATTTAGCTTCAAATACTTGCGATATAAGTGACATAGTTTCAAATGGAGGCGAAACGAACGAGTTAGCTTCAAATCCATGAGAGACACATGACTTAGCTTCAAATCAATGCGTAGTAGAAGGCGTAGCTTCAAATCCATGTGAAACAAATGGTTTATCTTCAAATCAATGCGATGTAGAAGGTTTAGCTTCAAATCCGTGCGAAACACATGATTTAGCTACAAATCAATGCAATGAAGAAGGTTTAGCTTCAAATCCATGCGAAACAAATGATATAGCTTCAAACACTTGGGGTGTAAGTGATATAGCTTCAAATGAAGACTAATCAAACGAGTTAGCTTCAAAATCCACGCGATACACATGATTTAGCTTCAAATACTAGCGATATAAGTAATGTAGATTCAACTGCAGGCGAAACGAACGAGTTAGCTTCAAATCCATGCGAAACACATGATTTAGCTGCCAATCATTGCGATGTAGAAGGTTTAGCTTCAAAACAATAAGAGGTAGAAGGTTTAGCTTCAAATCAATAGAATGTAGAAGATTTAGCTTCAAATCAATGCGATGTAGAAGGTTTAGCTTCAAATCCATACGAAACACTTGATTTAGCTTCAAATTAATTCGAAGGACTAGGCTTAGATTCAAATCCATGCGAAACAAATGATTTAGCTTCAAATCAATGCGATGTAGAAGGTTTAGCTTCAAATCCATGCGATACACAAGATTTAGCTTCAAATCAATGCGATGTAGTAGGTTCAGCTTCAAATCCATGCTGCACATATGATTTAGCTTCATATACTTGCGATATAAGTGACATAGTTTCAAATGCAGGCGAAACAAATGATTTAGCTTCAATTCAATGCGATGTAGAAGGTTTAGCTTCAAATCCATGCGATACACAAGATTTAGCTTCAAATCAAAGCGATGTAGTAGGTTCAGCTTCAAATCCATGCGGCACATATGATTTAGCTTCAAATACTTGCGATATAAGTGACATAGTTTCAAATGGAGGCGAAACGAACGAGTTAGCTTCAAATCCATGCAAAACACATGATTTAGCTTCAAATCAATGCGATGTAGTAGGTTTAGCTTCAAATCCATGCGAATCACATTATTTAGCTGCAAATCAGTGCGAAGTAGAAGGCTCGGGTTCAAATCAATGCGATTCAAATGGTTCATCTTCAAATACTTGTGAAAGACATGATTTAGCTTCAACTGCATGCGAAACACATGATTTAGCTTCAAATCAATGCGATGTAGAAGGTTTAGATTCAAATCCATGCAAAACACGTGATTTAACTTCCTATTAATGCGAAGTAGAAGGCTTAGCTTCAAATCCATGCGAATCAAATGGTTTAGCTTCAAATACTTGTGATATACGTTATTTAGATTGAACTGCATGCGCAACGAACGAGTTAGCTTCAAATCCATGCGAAACACATGATTTAGCTGCAAATCAATGCGATGAAGAAGGTTTAGCTTCAAATCCATGCGAAACAAATGATATAGCTTCAAACACTTGTGGTGTAAGTGATATAGCTTCAAATGAAGACTAATCAAACGAGTTAGCTTCAAAATCCACGCGATACACATGATTTAGCTTCAAATACTAGCGATATAAGTAATGTAGATTCAACTGCAGGCGAAACGAACGAGTTAGCTTCAAATCCATGCGAAACACATGATTTAGCTGCAAATCATTGCGATGTAGAAGGTTTAGATTCAAAACAATAAGAGGTAGAAGGTTTAGCTTCAAATCAATAGAATGTAGAAGGTTTAGCTTCAAATCAATGCGATGTTAAGGATTAGCTTCAAATCCAAACGAAACACATGATTTAGCTTCAAATCAATTCGAAGGACAAGGCTTAGATTCAAATCCATGCGAAACAAATAATTTAGCTTCAAATCAATGCGATGTAGAAGGTTTTAGTTTCAAATCCATGCGATACAAAAGATTTAGCTTCAAATCAATGCGATGTAGTAGGTTCTGCTTCAAATCCATGCGGCACATATGATTTAGCTTCAAATACTTGCGATATAAGTGACACAGTTTCAAATGGAGGCGAAACGAACGAGTTAGCTTCAAATCCATGAGAGACACATGACTTAGCTTCAAATCAATGCGTAGTAGAAGGCGTAGCTTCAAATCCATGTGAAACAAATGGTTTATCTTCAAATCAATGCGATGTAGAAGGTTTAGCTTCAAATCCGTGCGAAACACATGATTTAGCTACAAATCAATGCAATGAAGAAGGTTTAGCTTCAAATCCATGCGAAACAAATGATATAGCTTCAAACACTTGGGGTGTAAGTGATATAGCTTCAAATGAAGACTAATCAAACGAGTTAGCTTCAAATCCATGCGAAACACATGATTTAGCTGCCAATCATTGCGATGTAGAAGGTTTAGCTTCAAAACAATAAGAGGTAGAAGGTTTAGCTTCAAATCAATAGAATGTAGAAGATTTAGCTTCAAATCAATGCGATGTAGAAGGTTTAGCTTCAAATCCATACGAAACACTTGATTTAGCTTCAAATTAATTCGAAGGACTAGGCTTAGATTCAAATCCATGCGAAACAAATGATTTAGCTTCAAATCAATGCGATGTAGAAGGTTTAGCTTCAAATCCATGCGATACACAAGATTTAGCTTCAAATCAATGCGATGTAGTAGGTTCAGCTTCAAATCCATGCTGCACATATGATTTAGCTTCATATACTTGCGATATAAGTGACATAGTTTCAAATGCAGGCGAAGCAAATGATTTAGCTTCAAATCAATGCGATGTAGAAGGTTTAGCTTCAAATCCATGCGAATCAAATGGTTTAGCTTCAAATACTTGTGATATACGTTATTTAGATTGAACTGCATGCGCAACGAACGAGTTAGCTTCAAATCCATGCGAAACACATGATTTAGCTGCAAATCAATGCGATGAAGAAGGTTTAGCTTCAAATCCATGCGAAACACATGATTTAGCTGCAAATCAATGCGATGAAGAAGGTTTAGCTTCAAATCCATGCGAAACACTTGATTTAGCTTCAAATGAATTCGAAGGACAAGGTTTAGATTCAAATCCATGCGAAACATATGATTTAGCTTCAAATCAATGCGATGTAGAAGGTTTAGCTTCATATCCGTGCGATACACAAGATTTAGCTTCAAATCAATGAGATGTAGTAGGTTCAGCTTCAAATCCATGCGGCACATATGATTTAGCTTCAAATACTTGCGATATAAGTGACATAGTTTCAATTGGTGGCGAAACGATCGAGTTAGCTTCAAATCCATGCGAGACACATGACTTAGCTTCAAATCAATGCGATGTAGAAGGTTTTGCTTCAAATCCGCGCGAAACATATGATTTAGCTTAAACACTTGGGGTATAAGTGATATAGCTTCAAATGCAGACTAATCAAACGAGTTAGCTTCAAAATCCAAGCGATACACATGATTTAGCTTCAAATCAATGTGATGTAGAATGCTTAGCTTCAAATCCGTGCGATACACATGATTTAGCTGCAAATCAATGCGATATAGAAGGTTTAGCTTCAAATCCACGCGATACACTAGATTTAGCTGCAAATCATTGCGATGAAGAAGGTTTAGCTTCAAATCCATGAGATATAAGTGATATAGCTTCATAAGCAGGAGGAACAAATGAGGTAGCTTCAATTCCATGCGAAACAAATGATTTAGCTTCAAATCAATGCGATGTAGAAGGTTTAGCTTCAAATCCATGCGATACACAAGATTTAGCTTCAAATCAATGCGATGTAGTAGGTTCAGCTTCAAATCCATGCTGCACATATGATTTAGCTTCATATACTTGCGATATAAGTGACATAGTTTCAAATGCAGGCGAAACAAATGATTTAGCTTCAATTCAATGCGATGTAGAAGGTTTAGCTTCAAATCCATGCGATACACAAGATTTAGCTTCAAATCAAAGCGATGTAGTAGGTTCAGCTTCAAATCCATGCGGCACATATGATTTAGCTTCAAATACTTGCGATATAAGTGACATAGTTTCAAATGGAGGCGAAACGAACGAGTTAGCTTCAAATCCATGCAAAACACATGATTTAGCTTCAAATCAATGCGATGTAGTAGGTTTAGCTTCAAATCCATGCGAATCACATTATTTAGCTGCAAATCAGTGCGAAGTAGAAGGCTCGGGTTCAAATCAATGCGATTCAAATGGTTCATCTTCAAATACTTGTGAAAGACATGATTTAGCTTCAACTGCATGCGAAACACATGATTTAGCTTCAAATCAATGCGATGTAGAAGGTTTAGATTCAAATCCATGCAAAACACGTGATTTAACTTCCTATTAATGCGAAGTAGAAGGCTTAGCTTCAAATCCATGCGAATCAAATGGTTTAGCTTCAAATACTTGTGATATACGTTATTTAGATTGAACTGCATGCGCAACGAACGAGTTAGCTTCAAATCCATGCGAAACACATGATTTAGCTGCAAATCAATGCGATGAAGAAGGTTTAGCTTCAAATCCATGCGAAACAAATGATATAGCTTCAAACACTTGTGGTGTAAGTGATATAGCATCAAATGAAGACTAATCAAACGAGTTAGCTTCAAAATCCACGCGATACACATGATTTATCTTCAAATACTAGCGATATAAGTAATGTAGATTCAACTGCAGGCGAAACGAACGAGTTAGCTTCAAATCCATGCGAGACACATGACTTAGCTTCAAATCAATGCGAAGTAGAAGGTTTAGCTTCAAATCCATGCAAAACACGTGACTTAACTTCCAATTAATGCGAAGTAGAAGGCTTAGCTTCAAATCCATGCGAATCAAATGGTTTAGCTTCAAATACTTGTGATATACATTATTTAGATTGAACTGCATGCGCAATGAACGAGTTAGCTTCAAATCCATGCGAAACACATGATTTAACTGCAAATCAATGCGATGAAGAAGGTTCAGCTTCAAATCCATGCGAAACAAATGATATAGCTTCAAACAGTTGGGGTGTAAGTGATATAGCTTCAAATGAAGACTAATCAAACGAGTTAGCTTCAAAATCCACGCGATACACATGATATAGCTTCAAATACTAGCGATATAAGTAATGTAGATTCAACTGCAGGCGAAACGAACGAGTTAGCTTCATATCCATGCGAAACACATGATTTAGCTTCAAATCATTGCGATGTAGAAGGTTTATCTTCAAAACAATAAGAGGTAGAAGCTTTAGCTTCAAATCAATAGAATGTAGAAGATTTAGCTTCAAATCAATGCGATGTAGAAGGTTTAGCTTCAAATCCATACGAAACAATTGATTTAGCTTCAAATCAATTCGAAGGACAAGGCTTAGATTCAAATCAATGCGAAACAAATGATTTAGCTTCAAATCAATGCGATGTAGAAGGTTTAGCTTCAAATCCATGCGATGTAGATGGTTTGCTTCAAATTCATGCGACACACAAGATTTAGCTTCTAATCAATGCGATGTAGTAGGTTCAGCTACAAATCCATGCGATATAAGTGATATAGCTTCAAAAGTAGGGGGAACAAACGAGGTAGCTTCAAATCCATGCGAAACAAATGGTTTAGCTACAAATACTTGTGATATAAATTATTTAGATACAACTGCATGCGAAACTAACGAGTTAGCTTCAAATCCATGCAAAACACATGATTTAGCTTCAAATCAATGCGATGTAGAAGGTTTAGCTTCAAATCTATGCGAAACACATGATTCAGCTGCAAATCAATGCGATGTAGAAGATTTAGCTTCAAATCAATGCGGCATATATGATTTAGCTTCAAATGCTTGCGATATAAGTGATATAGTTTCAAATGGAGGCGAAACGAACGAGTTAGCTTCAAATCCATGCAAAACACATGATTTAGCTTCAAATCAATGCGATGTAGAAGGTTTAGCTTCAAATCCATGCGAAACACATGATTCAGCTGCAAATCAATGCGATGTAGAAGGTTTAGCTTCAAATCCATGCGAATCACATTATTTAGCTGCAAATCAGTGCGAAGTAGAAGGCTCGGGTTCAAATCAATGCGATTCAGATGGTTCATCTTCAAATACTTGTGAAAGACATGATTTAGCTTCAAATCAATGCGATGTAGAAGGTTTAGATTCAAATCCATGCAAAACACGTGATTTAACTTCCTATTAATGCGAAGTAGAAGGCTTAGCTTCAAATCCATGCGAATCAAATGGTTTAGCTTCAAATACTTGTGATATACGTTATTTAGATTGAACTGCATGCGCAACGAACGAGTTAGCTTCAAATCCATGCGAAACACATGATTTAGCTGCAAATCAATGCGATGAAGAAGGTTTAGCTTCAAATCCATGCGAAACAAATGATATAGCTTCAAACACTTGGGGTGTAAGTGATATAGCTTCAAATGAAGACTAATCAAACGAGTTAGCTTCAAAATCCACGCGATACACATGATTTAGCTTCAAATACTAGCGATATAAGTAATGTAGATTCAACTGCAGGCGAAACGAACGAGTTAGCTTCATATCCATGCGATAAACATGATTTAGTTGCAAATCATTGCGATGTAGAAGGTTTATCTTCAAAACAATAAGAGGTAGAAGGTTTAGCTTCAAATCAATAGAATGTAGAAGATTTAGCTTCAAATCAATGCGATGTAGAAGGTTTAGCTTCAAATCCATACGAAACAATTGATTTAGCTTCAAATCAATTCGAAGGACAAGGCTTAGATTCAAATCCATGCGAAACAAATAATTTAGCTTCAAATCAATGCGATGTAGAAGGTTTTAGTTTCAAATCCATGCGATACAAAAGATTTAGCTTCAAATCAATGCGATGTAGTAGGTTCAGCTTCAAATCCATGCGGCACATATGATTTAGCTTCAAATACTTGCGATATAAGTGACATAGTTTCAAATGGAGGCGAAACGAACGAGTTAGCTTCAAATCCATGAGAGACACATGACTTAGCTTCAAATCAATGCGATGTAGAAGGTTTAGCTTCAAATCCATGCGAAACACATGATTCAGCTGCAAATCAATGCGATGTAGAAGGTTTAGCTTCAAATCATGCGAAACACATGATTTAGCTTCAAATACTTGCGATATAAGTGATCTAGCTTCAAATACAGGCGAATCGAACGAGTTAGCTTCAAATCCATGCGAAACACATGATTCAGATGCAAATCAATGCGATGTAGAAGGATTAGCTTCAAATCCATGCGAAACAAATGATATAGTTTCAAACACTTGGGGTGTAAGTGATATAGCTTCAAATGAAGACTAATCAAAGGAGTTAGCTTCAAAATCCTCGCAATACACATGATTTAGCTTCAAATACTAGCGATATAAGGAATGTAGATTCAACTGCAGGCGAAACGAACGAGTTAGCTTCAAATCCATGCGAAACACATGATTTAGCTGCAAATCATTGAGATGTAGAAGGTTTAGCTTCAAAACAATAAGAGGTAGAAGGTTTAGCTTCAAATCAATAGAATGTAGAAGGTTTAGCTTCCAATCAATGCGATGTTAAGGTTTAGCTTCAAATCCATACGAAACACATGATTTAGCTTCAAATCAATTCGAAGGACAAGGCTTAGATTCAAATCCATGCGAAACAAATGATTTAGCTTCAAATCAATGCGATGTAGAAGGTTTAGCTTCAAATCCATGCGATACACGAGATTTAGCTTCAAATCAAAGCGATGTAGTAGGTTCAGCTTCAAATCC
This sequence comes from Megalopta genalis, assembly GCF_051020955.1. NCBI lineage: Eukaryota > Metazoa > Arthropoda > Insecta > Hymenoptera > Halictidae > Megalopta > Megalopta genalis. The sequence goes on from NW_027476349.1 coordinate 193,120, forward strand.
ATGCGGCACATATGACTTAGCTTCAAATACTTGCGATATAAGTGATGTAGAATCAACTGCAGGCGAAACGAACGAGTTAGCTTCAAATCCATTCAAAACTCATGATTTAGCAGCAAATCAATGTGATGTAGAAGGTTTATCTTCAAAACAATAAGAGGTAGAAGGTTTAGCTTCAAATCAATAGAATGTAGAAGATTTAGCTTCAAATCAATGCGATGTAGAAGGTTTAGCTTCAAATCTATGCGAAACACATGATTCAGCTGCAAATCAATGCGATGTAGAAGGTTTAGCTTCAAATCCATGCGAGACACATGACTTAGCTGCAAATCAATGCGATGTAGAAGATTTAGCTTCAAATCCACGCGAAACATATGATTTAGCTTCAAACACTTGGGGTATAAGTGATATAGCTTCAAATGCTTACTAATCAAACGAGTTAGCTTCAAAGTCCACGCGATACACATGATTTAGTTTCAAATACTTGCGATATAAGTGATGTAGAATCAACTGCAGGCGAAACGAACGAGTTAGCTTCAAATCCATTCAAAACTCATGATTTAGCAGCAAATCAATGTGATGTAGAAGGTTTAGTTTCAAATCCATGCGATACACAAGATTTAGCTTCAAATCAATACGATGTAGTAGGCTCAGCTTCAAATCCATGCCATATAAGTGATATAGCTTCATAACCAGGAGGAACAAACGAGGTAGCTTCAATTCCATGCGAAACAAATGATTTAGCTTCAAATCAATGCGTAGTAGAAGGCGTAGCTTCAAATCCATGTGAAACAAATGGTTTAGCTTCAAATCAATGCGATGTAGAAGGTTTAGCTTCAAATCCGTGCGGCACATATGATTTAGCTTCATATACTTGCGATATAAGTGACATAGTTTCAAATGGAGGCGAAACGAACGAGTTAGCTTCAAATCCATGCGAGGCACATGACTTAGCTTCAAATCAATGCGAAGTAGAAGGTTTAGCTTCAAATCCATGCAAAACACGTGACTTAACTTCCAATTAATGCGAAGTAGAAGGCTTAGCTTCAAATCCATGCGAATCTAATGGTTTAGCTTCAAATACTTGTGATATACGTTATTTAGATTGAACTGCATGCGCAACGAACGAGTTAGCTTCAAATCCATGCGAAACACATGATTTAACTGCAAATCAATGCGATGAAGAAGGTTTAGCTTCAAATCCATGCGAAACAATTGATATAGCTTCAAACACTTGGGGTGTAAGTGATATAGCTTCAAATGAAGACTAATCAAACGAGTTAGCATCAAAATCCACGCGATACACATGATATAGCTTCAAATACTAGCGATATAAGTAATGTAGATTCAACTGCAGGCGAAACGAACGAGTTAGCTTCATATCCATGCGAAACACATGATTTAGCTGCAAATCATTTCGATGTAGAAGGTTTATCTTCAAAACAATAAGAGGTAGAAGGTTTAGCTTCAAATCAATAGAATGTAGAAGATTTAGATTCAAATCAATGCGATGTAGAAGGTTTAGCTTCAAATCCATACGAAACAATTGATTTAGCTTCAAATCAATTCGAAGGACAAGGCTTAGATTCAAATCCATGCGAAACAAATGATTTAGCTTCAAATCAATGCGATGTAGAAGGTTTAGCTTCAAATCCATGCGATGTAGATGGTTTGCTTCAAATTCATGCGACACACAAGATTTAGCTTCTAATCAATGCGATGTAGTAGGTTCAGCTACAAATCCATGCGATATAAGTGATATAGCTTCAAAAGTAGGGGGAACAAACGAGGTAGCTTCAAATCCATGCGAAACAAATGGTTTAGCTACAAATACTTGTGATATAAATTATTTAGATACAACTGCATGCGAAACTAACGAGTTAGCTTCAAATCCATGCAAAACACATGATTTAGCTTCAAATCAATGCGATGTAGAAGGTTTAGCTTCAAATCTATGCGAAACACATGATTCAGCTGCAAATCAATGCGATGTAGAAGGTTTAGCTTCAAATCCATGCGAGACACATAACTTAGCTGCAAATCAATGGGATGTAGAAGGTTTAGCTTCAAATACACGCGAAACATATGATTTAGCTTCAAACACTTGGGGTATAAGTGATATAGCTTCAAATGCAGACTAATCAAACGAGTTAGCATCAAAATCCAAGCGATACACATGATTTAGCTTCAAATCAATGTGATGTAGAAGGCTTAGCTTCAAATCCATGTGATACACACGATTAAGCTTCAAATAAATGCGATGTAGATGGTTTCCTTCAAATCCATGCGATACACAAGATTTAGCTTCAAATCAATACGATGTAGTAGGCTCAGCTTCAAATCCATGCCATATAAGTGATATAGCTTCATAACCAGGAGGAACAAACGAGGTAGCTTCAATTCCATGCGAAACAAATGATTTAGCTTCAAATCAATGCGTAGTAGAAGGCATAGCTTGAAATCCATGTGAAACAAATGGTTTAGCTTCAAATCAATGCGATATAGAAGGTTTAGCTTCAAATCCACGCGATACACTAGATTTAGCTGCAAATCATTGCGATGTAGAAGGTTTAGCTTCAAAACAATAAGAGGTAGAAGGTTTAGCTTCAAATCAATAGAATGTAGAAGATTTAGCTTCAAATCAATGCGATGTAGAAAGTTTAGCTTCAAATCCATACGAAACACTTGATTTAGCTACAAATCAATTCGAAGGACAAGGCTTAGATTCAAATCCATGCGAAACAAATGATTTAGCTTCAAATCAATGCGATGTAGAAGGTTTAGCTTCAAATCCATGCGATACACAAGATTTAGCTTCAAATCAATGCGATGTAGTAGGTTCAGCTTCAACTCCATGCGGCAAATATGATTTAGCTTCAAATACATGCGATATAAGTGACATAGTTTCAAATGGTGGCGAAACGAACGAGTTAGCTTCAAATCCATGCGAGACACATGACTTAGCTGCAAATCAATGCGATGTAGAAGGTTTAGCTTCAAATCCACGCGAAACATATGATTTAGCTTCAAACACTTGGGGTATAAGTGATATAGCTTCAAATGCTTACTAATCAAACGAGTTAGCTTCAAAATCCACGCGATACACATGATTTAGCTTCAAATACTTCCGATATAAGTGATGTAGAATCAACTGCAGGCGAAACGAACGAGTTAGCTTCAAATCCATTCAAAACTCATGATTTAGCAGCAAATCAATGTGATGTAGAAGGTTTAGTTTCAAATCCATGCGATACACAAGATTTAGCTTCAAATCAATACGATGTAGTAGGCTCAGCTTCAAATCCATGCGATATAAGTGATATAGCTTCATAAGCAGGAGGAACAAACGAGGTAGCTTCAATTCCATACGAAACACTTGATTTAGCTTCAAATCAAATCGAAGGACAAGGCTAAGATTCAAATCCATGCGAAACAAATGATTTAGCTTCAAATCAATGCGATGTAGAAGGTTTAGCTTCAAATCCATGCGATACACAAGATTTAGCTTCAAATCAATGCGATGTAGTAGGTTCAGCTTCAAATCCATGCGGCACATATGATTTAGCTTCAAATACTTGCGATATAAGTGATATAGCTTCAAAAGCAGGAGGAACAAACGAGGTGGCTTCAATTCCATGCGAAACAAATGATTTAGCTCCAAAGCAATGCGATGTAGAAGGTTTAGCTTCAAATCCATGCGATACAGTAGATTTAGCTTCAAATCAATGCGATGTGGAAGGTTCTGCTTCAAATCCATACGACACATATGATCTAGCTTCAAATACTTACGATATAAGTGATATAGCTTCAAAAGCTGGAGGAACAAACGAGGTAGCTTCAATTCCATGCGAAACAAATGATTTAGCTTCAAATCAATGCGTAGTAGAAGGCTTAGCTTCAAACTCATGCGAAACAAATGGTTTAGCTACAAATACTTGTGATATACATTATTTAGCTTCAACTGCATGCGAAACAATCGAGTTAGCATCAAATCCATACGAAACACATGATTAAGCTTCAAATCAATGCGATGTAGATGGTTTGCTTCAAATCCATGCGATACACGAGATTTAGCTTCAAATCAATGTGATGTAGTAGGTTCAGCTTCAAATCCATGCGATATAAGTGATATAGCTTCAAAAGCAGGAGGAACAAACGAGGTAGATTCAATTCCATGCGAAACAAATGATTTAGCTTCAAATAAATGCGACGTAGAAGGCGTAGCTTCAAATCCATGCGAAACAAATGGTTTAGCTACAAATACTTGTGATATACATTACTTAGCTACAACTGCATGCGAAACTAACGAGTTAGCTTCAAATCCATGCGAAATACACGATTTATCTTCAAATCAATGCGATGTAGAAGGTTTAGCTTCAAATCCATGCGCTACACAAGATTTAGCATCAAATCAATGCGATGTAGTAGGTTCAGCTTCAAATCCATGCGGGACATATGATTTAGCTTCAGATACTTGCGATATAAGTGATATAGTTTCAAATTGAAGCGAAACGAACGAGTTTGCTACAAATCCATGCAAAACACATGATTTAGCTGCAAATCAATGTGATGTAGAAGGTTTAGCTTCAAATCCATGCGATACACAAGATTTAGCTTCATATCAATGCGATGTAGAAGGTTCAGCTTCAAATCCATGCGTCACATATGATTTAGCTTCAAATACTTGCGATATAAGTGATATAGCTTCAAAAGCTGGAGTAACAAACGAGGTGGCTTCAATCCCATGCGAAACGAATGATTTAGCTTCAAATCAATGCGAAGTAGAAGGCGTTGCTTGAAATCTATGCGAAACAAATGGTTTAGCTTCAAATCAATGCGATGAAGAAGGTTTAGATTCAAATCCATGCGAAACAAATGATATAGCTTCAAACACTTGGGGTGTAAGTGATATAGCTTCAAATGCAGACTAATCAAACGAGTTAGCTTCGAAATACACGCGATACACATGATTTAGCTTCAAATCTATGCGATGTAGAAGGTTTAGCTCCAAATCCAAACGAAACACATGATTTAGCTTTAAATACTTGCGATATAAGTGATCTAGCTTCAAATACAGGCGAAGCGAACGAGTTAGCTTCAAATCCATGCGAAACAAATGATTCAGCTGCAAATCAATGCGATGAAGAAGGTTTAGCTTCAAATCCATGCGAAACAAATGATATAGCATCAAACACTTGGGGTGTAAGTGATATAGCTTCAAATGAAGACTAATCAAACGAGTTAGCTTCAAAATCCACGCGATACACATGATTTAGCTTCAAATACTAGCGATATAAGTATTGTAGATTCAACTGCAGGCGAAACGAAAGAGTTAGCTTCAAATCCATTCGAAACTCATGATTTAGCAGCAAATCAATGTGATATAGAAGGTTTAGTTTCAAATCCATGCGATACACAAGATTTAGCTTCAAATCAATGCGATGTAGTAGGCTCAGCTTCAAATCCATGCGATATAAGTGATATAGCTTCAAAAGCAGGAGGAACAAACGAGGTGGCTTCAATTCCATGCGAAAGAAATGATTTAGCTCCAAATCAATGCGAAGTAGAAGGCGTTGCTTGAAATCTATGCGAAACAAATGGTTTAGCTTCAAATCAATGCGATGTAGAAGGTTTAGCTTCAAATCCGTGCGATACACAAGATTTAGCTTCAAATCAATGCGATGTAGAAGGTTCAGCTTCAAATCCGTGCGTCACATATGATTTAGCTTCAAATACTTGCGATATAAGTGATATAGCTTCAAAAGCTGGAGGAACAAACGAGGTGGCTTCAATTCCATGCGAAACAAATGATTCAGCTTCAAATCAATGCGAAGTAGAAGGCGTTGCTTGAAATCTATGCGAAACAAATGGTTTAGCTACAAATACTTGTGATATACATTATTCAGCTACAACTGCATGCGAAACAAACGAGTTAGCTTCAAATCCATGCGAAACACACGATTTAGCTTCAAATCTATGCGATGTAGAAGGTTTAGCTCCAAATCCAAACGAAACACATGATTTAGCTTTAAATACTTGCGATATAAGTGATCTAGCTTCAAATACAGGCGAAACGAACGAGTTAGCTTCAAATCCATGCGAAACAAATGATTCAGCTGCAAATCAATGCGATGAAGAAGGTTTAGCTTCAAATCCATGCGAAACAAATGATATAGCTTCAAACACTTGGGGTGTAAGTGATATAGCTTCAAATGAAGACTAATCAAACGAGTTAGCTTCAAAATCCACGCGATACACATGATTTAGCTTCAAATACTAGCGATATAAGTATTGTAGATTCAACTGCAGGCGAAACGAAAGAGTTAGCTTCAAATCCATGCGAAACACATGATTTAGCTGCAAATCATTGCCATGTAGAAGGTTTAGCTTCAAAACAATAAGAGGTAAAAGGTTTAGCTTCAAATCAATAGAATGTAGAAGGTTTAGCTTCAAATCAATGCGATGTTAAGGTTTAGCTTCAAATCCACACGAAACACATGATTTAGCTTCAAATCAATTCGGAGGACAAGGCTTAGATTCAAATCCATGCGAAACAAATGGTTTAGCTACAAATACTTGTGATATACATTACTTAGCTACAACTGCATGCGAAACTAACGAGTTAGCTTCAAATCCATGCGAAACACACGATTTATCTTCAAATCAATGCGATGTAGAGGATTTAGCTTCAAATCCATGCGATACACAAGATTTAGCTTCAAATCAATGCGATGTGGTAGGTTCAGCTTCAAATCCATGCGGGACATATGATTTAGCTTCAGATACTTGCGATATAAGTGATATAGTTTCAAATGGAGGCGAAGCGAAAGAGTTAGCTTCAAAACCATGCAAAACACATGATTTAGCTGCAAATAAATGTGATGTAGAAGGTTTAGCTTCAAATCCACGCGATACACAAGATTTAGCTTCAAATCAATGCGATGTAGAAGGTTCAGCTTCAAATCCATGCGTCACATATGATTTAGCTTCAAATACTTGCGATATAAGTGATATAGCTTCAAAAGCTGGAGGAACAAACGAGGTGGCTTCAATTCCATGCGAAACAAATGATTCAGCTTCAAATCAATGCGAAGTAGAAGGCGTTGCTTGAAATCTATGCGAAACAAGTGGTTTAGCTACAAATACTTGTGATATACATTATTCAGCTACAACTGCATGCGAAACAAACGAGTTAGCTTCAAATCCATGCGAAACACACGATTTAGCTTCAAATCAGTGCGATGTAGAAGGTTTAACTTCAAATCCAAACGAAACACATGATTTAGCTTCAAATACTTGCGATATAAGTGATCTAGCTTCAAATACAGGCGAAACGAACGAGTTAGCTTCAAATCCATGCGAAACACATGATTCAGCTGCAAATCAATGCTACGCAGAAGGTTTAGCTTGAAATCCGTGCCAAACACATGATTTAGCTTCAAATCCATGCGAAACACATTATTTAGCTGCAAGTCAGTGCGAAGTAGAAGGCTGAGGTTCAAATCCATGCGATTCAAATGGTTCATCTTCAAATACTTGTGAAAGACATGATTTAGCTTCAACTGCATGCGAAACACATGATTTAGCTTCAAATCAATGCGTTGTAGAAGGTTTGGATTCAAATCCATGCGAAACAAATGATATAGCTTCAAACACTTGGGGTGTAAGTGATATAGCTTCAAATGAAGACTAATAAAACGAGTTAGCTTCAAAATCCACGCGATACGCATGATTTAGCTTCAAATACTAGCGATATAAGTAAGGTAGATTCTACTGCAGGCGAAAGGAACGAGTTAGCTTCGAATCCATGCGAAACACATGATTTAGCTGCAAATCATTGCGATGTAGAAGGTTTAGCTTCAAAACAATAAGAGGTAGAAGGTTTAGCTTCAAATCAATAGAATGTAGAAGGTTTAGCTTCAAATCAATGCGATGTTAAGGTTTAGCTTCAAATCCATACGAAACACATGATTTAGCTTCAAATCAATTCGAAGGACAAGGCTGAGATTCAAATCCATGCGAAACAAATGATTTAGCTTCAAATCAATGCGATGTAGAAGGTTTAGCTTCAAATCCATGCGATACACAAGATTTAGCTTCAAATCAATGCGATGTAGTAGGTTCAGCTTCAAATCCATGCGGCACATATGATTTAGCTTCAAATACTTGCGATATAAGTGACATAGTTTCAAATGGTGGCGAAACGAACGAGTTAGCTTCAAATCCATGCGAGACACATGACTTAGCTGCAAATCAATGCGATGTAGAAGGTTTAGCTTCAAATCCACGCGAAACATATGATTTAGCTTCAAACACTTGGGGTATAAGTGATATAGCTTTAAATGCAGACTAATCAAACGAGTTAGCTTCAAATTCCAAGCGATACACATGATTAAGCTTCAAATACTTGCGATATAAGTGATGTAGAATCAACTGCAGGCGAAACGAACGAGTTAGCTTCAAATCCATTCAAAACTCATGATTTAGCAGCAAATCAATGTGATGTAGAAGATTTAGTTTCAAATCCATGCGATACACAAGATTTAGCTTCAAATCAATGCGATGTAGTAGGCTCAGCTTCAAATCCATGCGATATAAGTGATATAGCTTCAAAAGCAGGAGGAACAAACGAGGTAGCTTCAATTCCATGCGAAACAAATGATTTAGCTTCAAATCAATGCGTAGTAGAAGGCGTAGCTTCAAATCCATGTGAAACAAATGGTTTAGCTTCAAATCAATGCGATGTAGAAGGTTTAGCTTCAAATAAGTGCGATACACAAAATTTAGCTTCAAATCAATGCGATGTAGTAGGTTCAGCTTCAAATCCATGCGGCACATATGATTTAGCTTCAAATACTTGCGATATAAGTGATATAGTTTCAAATGGAGCCGAAACGAACGAGTTAGCTTTAAGTCCATGCGAAACAAATGATTTAGCTGCAAATCAATGCGATGAAGAAGGTTTAGCTTCAAATCAATGCGAAACAAATGATATAGCTTCAAACACTTGGGGTGTAAGTGATATAGCTTCAAATACAGGCGAAACGAACGAGTTAGCTTCAAATCCATGCGAAACAAATGATTCAGCTGCAAATCAATGCGATGAAGAAGGTTTAGCTTCAAATCCATGCGAAACAAATGATATAGCTTCAAACACTTGGAGTGTAAGTGATATAGCTTCAAATGAAGACTAATCAAACGAGTTAGCTTCAAAATCCACGCGATACACATGATTTAGCTTCAAATACTAGCGATATAAGTATTGTAGATTCAACTGCTGGCGAAACGAAAGAGTTAGCTTCAAATCCATGCGAAACACATGATTTAGCTGCAAATCATTGCCATGTAGAAGGTTTAGCTTCAAAACAATAAGAGGTAAAAGGATTAGCTTCAAATCAATAGAATGTAGAAGGTTTAGCTTCAAATCAATGCGATGTTAAGGTTTAGCTTCTAATCCACACGGAACACATGATTTAGCTTCAAATCAATTCGGAGGATAACGCTTAGTTTCAAATCCATGCGAAACAAATGGTTTAGCTACAAATACTTGTGATATACATTACTTAGCTACAACTGCATGCGAAACTAACGAGTTAGCTTCAAATCCATGCGAAACACACGATTTATCTTCAAATCAATGCGATGTAGAAGATTTAGCTTCAAATCCATGCGATACACAAGATTTAGCTTCAAATCAATGCGATGTAGTAGGTTCAGCTTCAAATCCATGCGGGACATCTGATTTAGCTTCAGATACTTGCGATATAAGTGATATAGTTTCAAATGGTGGCGAAGCGAACGAGTTAGCTTCAAAACCATGCAAAACACATGATTTAGCTGCAAATCAATATGATGTAGAAGGTTTAGCTTCAAATCCACGCGATACACAAGATTTAGCTTCAAATCAATGCGATGTAGAAGGTTCAGCTTCAAATCCATGCGTCACAAATGATTTAGCTTCAAATACTTGCGATATAAGTGATATAGCTTCAAAAGCTGGAGGAACAAACGAGGTGGCTTCAATTCCATGCGAAACAAATGATTCAGCTTCAAATCAATGCGAAGTAGAAGGCGTTGCTTGAAATCTATGCGAAACAAATGGTTTAGCTACAAATACTTGTGATATACATTATTCAGCTACAACTGCATGCGAAACAAACGAGTTAGCTTCAAATCCATGCGAAACACACGATTTAGCTTCAATCAATGCGATGTAGAAGGTTTAGCTTCAAATCCAAACGAAACACATGATTTAGCTTCAAATCAATGCGATGCAGAAGGTTTAGCTTGAAATCCATGCCAAACACATGATTTAGCTTCAAAGCCATGGGATGTAGAAGGTTTAGCTTCAAATCCATGCGAAACACATTATTTAGCTACAAACCAGTGCGAAGTAGAAGACTCAGGTTCAAATCCATGCGATTCAAATGGTTCATTTTCAAATACTTGTGAAAGACATGATTTAGCTTCAAATCAATGCGATGTAGAAGGTTTAGCTTCAAATCCATGCAAAACACGTGATTTAACTTCCAATTAATGCGAAGTAGAAGGCTTAGCTTCAAATCCATGCGAATCAAATGGTTTAGCTTCAAATACTTGTGATATACGTTATTTAGATTGAACTGCATGCGCAAAGTACGAGTTAGCTTCAAATCCATGCGAAACACATGATTTAGCTGCAAATCAATGCGATGTAGTAGGCTCAGCTTCAAATCCATGCGATATAAGTGATATAGCTTCATAAGCAGGAGGAACAAACGAGGTGGCTTCAATTCCATGGGAAACAAATGATTTAGCTCCAAATCAATGCGATGTAGAAGGTTTAGCTTCAAATCCATGCGATACAGTAGATTTAGCTTCAAATCAATGCGATGTGGAAGGTTCTGCTTCAAATCCATACGACACATATGATCTAGCTTCAAATACTTGCGATATAAGTGATATAGCTTCAAAAGCTGGAGGAACAAACGAGGTAGCTTCAATTCCATGCGAAACAAATGATTTAGCTTCAAATCAATGCGTAGTAGAAGGCTTAGCTTCAAATTCATGCGAAACAAATGGTTTAGCTACAAATACTTGTGATATACATTATTTAGCTACAACTGCATGCGAAACAAACGAGTTAGCATCAAATCCATACGAAACACATGATTAAGCTTCAAATCAATGCGATGTAGATGGTTTGCTTCAACTCCATGCGATACACAAGATTTAGCTTCAAATCAATGTGATGTAGTAGGTTCAGCTTCAAATCCATGCGATATAAGTGATATAGCTTCAAAAGCAGGAGGAACAAACCAGGTGGCTTCAATTCCATGGGAAACAAATGATTTAGCTCCAAATCAATGCGATGTAGAAGGTTTAGCTTCAAATCCATGCGATACAGTAGATTTAGCTTCAAATCAATGCGATGTGGAAGGTTCTGATTCAAATCCATACGACACATATGATTTAGCTTCAAATACTTGCGATATAAGTGATATAGTTTCAAATGGAGGCGAAACGAACGAGTTAGCATCAAATCCATGCCAAACACATGATTTAGCTGCAAATCAAGGCGATATAGAAGGTTTAGCTTCAAATCCACGCGATACACTAGATTTAGCTTCAAATCAATGCGATGTCGAAGGTTCTGCTTCAAATCCATACGACACATATGATTTAGCTTAAAATACTTGCGATATAAGTGATATAGCTTCAAAAGCTGGAGGAACAAACGAGGTAGCATCAATTCCATGCGAAAGAAATGATTTAGCTTCAAATCAATGCGAAGTAGAAGGCTTAGCTTCAAATTCGTGCGAAACAAATTGTTTAGCTACAAATACTTGTGATATACATTATTTAGCTACGACTGCATGCGAAACAAACGAGTTACCATCAAATCCATACGAAACACATGATTAAGCTTCAAATCAATGCGATGTAGATGGTTTGCTTCAAATCCATGCGATACACAAGATTTATGTTCAAATCAATGTGATGTAGTAGGTTCAGCTTCAAATCAATGCGATACACAAGATTTAGCTTCAAATCAATGCGATGTAGTAGGTTCAGCTTCAAATCCATGCGGCACATATCATTTAGCTACAAATACTTGTGATATACATTATTTAGCTACCACTGCATGCGAAACAAACGAGTTAGCTTCAAATCTATGCGTAACACACGATTTAGCTTCAAATCAATGCGATGTAGAAGGTTTGGCTTCAAATCCAAGCGAAACACATGATTTAGCTTCAAATACTTGCGATATAAGTGATCTAGCTTCAAATACAGGCGAAACGAACGAGTTAGCTTCAAATCCATGCGAAACACATGATTCAGTTGCAAATCAATGCGATGCAGAAGGTTTAGCTTGAAATCCATGCCAAACACATGATTTAGCTTCAAATCCATGCGTTGTAGAAGGTTTAGATTCAAATCTGAGCGAAACAAATGACTCAGCTTCAAATACACTCGATATGAGTGATATAGCTTCAAATGCAGACGAAACAAACGAGTTAGCTTCAAATCCATACGAAACACATGATTAAGCTTCAAATCAATGCGATGTAGAAGGTTTAGCTTCAAATCCATGCGATACAAAAGATTTAGCTTCAAATCAATGCGATGTAGAAGGTTTAGCTTCAAATCCATGCGATACAAAAGATTTAGCTTCAAATCACTGCGATGTAGTAGGTTCAGCTTCAAATCCATGCGGCACATATGATTTAGCTTCAAATACTTGCGATATAAGTGATATAGTTTCAAATGGAGGCGAAACGAATGAGTTAGCTTCAAGTCGATGCAAAACACATGATTTTTGCTGCCAATCAATGCGATGTAGAAGGTTTAGCTTCAAATCCATGCGATACACTAGATTTAGCTTCAAATAAATGCGATGTAGAAGGTTCTGCATCAAATCCATACGACACATATGATTTAGCTTCTAATACTTGCGATATAAGTGATATAGCTTCAAAAGCTGGAGGAACAAGAGAGGTAGCTTCAATTCCATGCGAGGCACATGATTTAGCTTCAAATCAATGCGATGTAGAACGATTATCTTCAAATCCATACGAAACACACGATTTAGCTTCAAATCAATTCGAAGGACAAGGCTTAGATTCAAATCCATGCGAAACAAATGATTTAGCTTCAAATTCATGCGAAACAAATGATTAGCTACAAATGCTTGTGATGTACATTATTTAGCTACAACTGCATGCGAAACAAACGAGTTAGCAACAAATCCATGCGAAACACATGATTTAGCTGCAAATCATTCCGATGTAGAAGGTTTAGCTTCAAAACAATAAGAGGTAGAAGGTTTAGCTTCAAATCAATAGAATGTAGAAGGTTTAGCTTCAAATCAATGCGATGTTAAGGTTTAGTTTCAAATCCATACGAAACACATGATTTAGCTTCAAATCAATTCTAAGGACAAGGCTTAGATTCAAATCCATTCGAAACAAATGATTTAGCTTCAAATCAATGCGATGTAGAAGGTTTAGCTTCAAATCCATGCGATACAAAAGATTTAGCTTCAAATCACTGCGATGTAGTAGGTCCAGCTTCAAATCCATGCGGCACATATGATTTAGCTTCAAATACTTGCGATATAAGTGATATAGTTTCAAATGGAGGCGAAACGAACGAGTTGGCTTCAAATCCATGCAAAACACATGATTTTTGCTGCCAATCAATGCGATGTAGAAGGTTTAGCTTCAAATCCATGCGATACACTAGATTTAGCTTCAAATCAATGCGATGTAGTAGGTTCTGCTTCAAATCCATACGACACATATGATTTAGCTTCTAATACTTGCGATATATGTGATATAGCTTCAAAAGCTGAAGGAACAAGCGAGGTAGCTTCAATTCCATGCGAGACACATGATTTAGCTTCAAATCAATGCGATGTAGAACGATTATCTTCAAATCCATACGAAACACACGATTTAGCTTCAAATCAATTCGATGGACAAGGCTTAGATTCAAACCCATGCGAAACAAATGATTTAGCTTCAAATGAATGCGAAGTAGAAGGCTTAGCATCAAATTCATGCAAAACAAATGGTTTAGCTACAAATACTTGTGATATACATTATTTAGCTACAACTGCATGCGAAGCGAACGAGTTAGATTCAAATCCATGAGATACACATGATTTAGCTTCAAACCAATGCGATGTAGAAGGTTTAGCTTCAAATCCATGCGATACACAAGATTTAGCTTCAAATCAATGCGATGTAGTAGGTTCAGTTTCAAATCCATGCAACACATATGATTTAGCTTCAAATACTTGCGATATAATTGATATAGCTTCAAATACTGTAGGGACAAACGAGGTAGCTTCAATTCCAGGCGAGACACTTGATTTAGCTTCAAATCAATGCGATGTAGTAGGTTCAGCTTCAAATCCATTCGATATAAGTGATATAGCTTCAAATGCAGGAGGAACAAGCGAGGTAGCTTCAATTCCATGCGAAACAAATGATTTAGTTTCAAATCAATGCGAAGTAGAAGGCGTAGCTTCAAATCCATGCGAAACAAATGGTTTAGCTACAAATACTTGTGATATTCATTATTTTGCTACAACTGCATGCGAAACTAACGAGTTAGCTTCATATCCATGCGAAACACACGATTTATCTTCAAATCAATGCGATGTAGAAGGCTTAGCTTCAAATCCATGCGAATCAAATGGTTTAGCTTCAAAAAAATGTGATATACTATATTTAGATTGAACTGCATGCGCAACGAAAGAGTTAGCTTCAAATCCATGCGAAACACATGATTTAGCTTCAAATCAATGCGATGTAGAAGGTTTAGCTTCAAATCCATGCAAAACACGTGATTTAACTTCCTATTAATGCGAAGTAGAAGGCTTAGCTTCAAATCCATGCGAATCAAATGGTCTAGCTTCAAAAAAATGTGATATACTATATTTAGATTGAACTGCATGCGCAACGACCGAGTTAGCTTCAAATCCATGCGAAACACATGATTTAGCTTCAAATCAATGCGATGTAGAAGGTTTAGCATCAAATCCATGCAAAACACGTGATTTAACTTCCAATTAATGCGAAGTAGAAGGCTTAGCTTCAAATCCATGCGAATCAAATGGTTTAGCTTCAAAAAAATGTGATATACTATATTTAGATTGAACTGCATGCGCAACGAACGAGTTAGCTTCAAATCCATGCGAAACACATAATTTAGCTGCAAATCAATGCGATGAAGAAGGTTTAGCTTCAAATCCATGCGAAACAAATGATATAGCTTCAAACACTTGGGATGTAAGTGATATAGCTTCAAATGAAGACTAATCAAAGGAGTTAGCTTCAAAATCCTAGCGATACACATGATTTAGCTTCAAATACTAGCGATATAAGTAATGTAGATTCAACAGCAGGCGAAACGAACGAGTTAGCTTCAAATCCATGCGAATCACATGATTTAGCTGCAAATCATTGCGATGTTAAGGTTTAGCTTCAAATCCATACGAAACACATGATTTAGATTCAAATCAATTCGAAGGACAAGGCTTTGATTCAAATCCATGCGAAACAAATGATTTAGCTTCAAATCAATGCGATGTAGAAGGTTTTAGTTTCAAATCCATGCGATACACAAGATTTAGCTTCAAATCAATGCGATGTAGTAGGTTCACCTTCAAATCCATGCGGCACATATGATTTAGCTTCAAACACTTGCGATATAAGTGACATAGTTTCAAATGGAGGCGAAACGAACGAGTTAGCTTCAAATCCATGCGAAACACATGATTCAGCTGCAAATCAATGCGATGTAGAAGGTTTAGCTTCAAATCCATGCGAAACACATTATTCGGCTGCAAATCAGTGCGAAGTAGAAGGCTCGGTTTCAAATCAATGCGATTCAAATGGTTCATCTTCAAATACTTGTGAAAGACATGATTTAGATTCAACTGCATGCGAGACACATGATTTAGCCTCAAATCAATGCGATGTAGAAGGTTTAGCTTCAAATCCATGCAAGACACGTGATTTAACTTCCAATTAATGCGAAGTAGAAGGCTTAGCTTCAAATCCATGCGAATCAAATGGTTTAGCTTCAAATACTTGTGATATACGTTATTTAGATTGAACTGCATGCGCAACGAACGAGTTAGCTTCAAATCCATGCGAAACACATGATTTAGCTGCAAATCAATGCGATGAAGAAGGTTTAGCTTCAAATCCATGCGAAACAAATGATATAGCTTCAAACACTTGGGGTGTAAGTGATATAGCTTCAAATGAAGACTAATCAAACGAGTTTGCTTCAAAATCCACGCGATACACATGATTTAGCTTCAAATATTAGCGATATTATTGATGTAGATTCAACTGCAGGCGAAACGAACGAGTTAGCTTCAAATCGATGCGAAACACATGATTCAGCTGCAAATCAATGCGATGTAGAAGGTTTAGCTTCAAATCATGCGAAACACATGATTTAGCTTCAAATACTTGCGATATAAGTGATCTAGCTTCAAATACAGGCGAATCGAACGAGTTAGCTTCAAATCCATGCGAGACATATGACTTAGCTTCAGATCAATGCGATGTAGAAGGTTTAGTTTCAAATCCATGCGAAACACATGATTCAGCTGCAAATCAATGCGATGTAGAAGGTTTAGCTTCAAATCCATGCGATTCAAATGGTTCATCTTCAAATACTTGTGAAAAACATGATTTAGCTTCAACTGCATGCGAAACACATGATATAGCTTCAAATCAATTCGAAGGACAAGGCTTAGATTCAAATCCATGCGAAACAAATGATTTAGCTTCAAATCAATGCGATGTAGTAGGCTCAGCTTCAAATCCATGCGATATAAGTGATATAGCTTCATAAGCAGGAGGAACAAACGAGGTAGCTTCAATTCCATGCGAAACAAATGATTTAGCTTCAAATCAATGCGTAGTAGAAGGCGTAGCTTCAAATCCATGCGAAACACATGATTCAGCTGCAAATCAATGCGATGTAGAAGGTTTAGCTTCAAATCCGTGCGATACACAAGATTTAGCTTTAAATCAATGCGATGTAGTAGGTTCAGCTTCAAATCCATGCGGCACATATGATTTAGCTTCAAATACTTGCGATATAAGTGATATAGTTTCAAATGGAGGCGAAACGAACGAGTTAGCTTCAAATCCATGCGAAACACATGATTTAGCTGCAAATCAATGCGATATAGAAGGTTTAGCTTCAAATCCACGCGATACACTAGATTTAGCTTCAAATCAATGCGATGTAGAAGGTTCTGCTTCAAATCCATACGACACATATGATTTAGCTTCAAATACTTGCGATATAAGTGATATTGCTTCAAAAGCTGGAGGAACAAACGAGGTAGCTTCAATTCCATGCGAAAGAAATGATTTAGCTTCAAATCAATGCGAAGTAGAAGGCTTAGCTTCAAATTCATGCGAAACAAATGGTTTAGCTACAAATACTTGTGATATACATTATTTAGCTACAACCGCAGGCGAAACAAACGAGTTAGCTTCAAATCCATGCAAAACACATGATTAAGTTGCAAATCAATGCGAAGTAGAAGGATTAGCTTCAAATCAGTGCGGAACAAATGGTTTAGCTACAAATCAATGCGATACACAAGATTTATGTTCAAATAAATGCGATGTAGTAGGTTCAGCTTCAAATCCATGCGATACACAAGATTTAGCTTCAAATCAATGCGAAGTAGAAGGCTCGGTTTCAAATCAATGCGATTCAAATGGTTCATCTTCAAATACTTGTGAAAGACATGATTTAGCTTCAACTGCATGCGAAACACATGATTTAGCTTCAAATCAATGCGATGTAGAAGGTTTAGCTTCAAATCCATGCAAAACACGCGATTTAACTTCCAATTAATGCGAAGTAGAAGGCTTAGCTTCAAATCCATGCGAATCAAATGGTTTAGCTTCAAATACTTGTGATATACGTTATTTAGATTGAACTGCATGCGCAACGAACGAGTTAGCTTCAAATCCATGCGAAACACATGATTTAGCTGCAAATCAGTGCGATGAAGAAGGTTTAGCTTCAAATCCATGCGAAACAAATGATATAGACTGAAACACTTGGGGTGTAAGTGATATAGCTTCAAATGAAGACTAATCAAAGGTGTTAGCTTCAAAATCCTCGCGATACACATGATTTAGCTTCAAATACTAGCGATATAAGTAATGTAGATTCAACTGCAGGCGAAACGAACGAGTTAGCTTCAAATCCATGCGAAACACATGATTTAGCTGAAAATCATTGCGTTGTATAAGGTTTAGCTTCAAAACAATAAGAAGTAGAAGGTTTAGCTTCAAATCAATAGAATGTAGAAGGTTTAGCTTCAAATGAATGCGATGTTAAGGTTTAGCTTCAAATCCATACGAAACACATGATTTAGCTTCAAATCATTCGAAGGACAAGGCTTAGATTCAAATCCATGCGAAACAAATGATTTAGCTTCAAATCAATGCGATGTAGAAGGTTCTGCTTCAAATCGATGCGAAACACATGATTCAGCTGCAAATCAATGCGATGTAGAAGGTTTAGCTTCAAATCATGCGAAACACATGATTTAGCTTCAAATACTTGCGATATAAGTGATCTAGCTTCAAATACAGGCGAATCGAACGAGTTAGCTTCAAATCCATGCGAGACATATGACTTAGCTTCAAATCAATGCGATGTAGAAGGTTTAGTTTCAAATCCATGCGAAACACATGATTCAGCTGCAAATCAATGCGATGTAGAAGGTTTAGCTTCAAATCCATGCGATTCAAATGGTTCATCTTCAAATACTTGTGAAAGACATGATTTAGCTTCAACTGCATGCGAAACACATGATATAGCTTCAAATCAATTCGAAGGACAAGGCTTAGATTCAAATCCATGCGAAACAAATGATTTAGCTTCAAATCAATGCGATGTAGAAGGTTTAGCTTCAAGTCCATGCGATACACAAGATTTAGCTTCAAAACAATGCGATGTAGTAGGTTCAGCTTCAAACGCATGCGGCACATATGATTTAGCTTCAAATACTTGCGATATAAATGACATAGCTTCAAATGAAGGCGAAACGAACGAGTTAGCTTCAAATCCATGCGAGACACATGACTTAGCTTCAAATCAATGCGATGTAAAAGGTTTAGCTTCAAATCCATGCGAAATACATGATTCAGCTGCAAATCAATGCGATGAAGAAGGTTTAGCTTCAAATCCATGCGAAACAAATGATATAGCTCCAAATACTTGTGATATACGTTATTTAGATTGAACTGCATGCGCAACGAACGAGTTAGCTTCAAATCCATGCGAAACACATGATTTAGCTGCATATCAATGCGATGAAGAAGGTTTAGCTTCAAATCCATGCGAAACAAATGATATAGCTTCAAATACTTGCGATATAAGTGATATAGCTTCAAAAGCTGGAGGAACAAACGAGGTAGCTTCAATTCCATGCGAAACAAATGATTTAGCTTCAAATCAATGCGAAGTAGAAGGCTTAGCTTCAAATTCATGCGAAACAAATTGTTTAGCTACAAATACTTGTGATATACATTATTTAGCTACAACTGCATGCGAAACAAACGAGTTACCAACTAATCCATATGGAACACATGATTAAGCTTCAAATCAATGCGTAGTAGAAGGCGTAGCTTCAAATCCATGTGAAACAAATGGTTTAGCTTTAAATCAATGCGATGTAGAAGGTTTAGCTTCAAATCCGTGCGATACACAAGATTTAGCTTCAAATCAATGCGATGTAGTAGGTTCAGCTTCAAATCCATGCCGCACATATGATTTAGCTTCAAATACTTGCGATATAAGTGATATAGTTTCAAATGGAGGCGGAACGAACGAGTTAGCTTCAAATCCATGCGAAACACATGATTTAGCTGCAAATCAATGCGATATAGAAGGTTTAGCTTCAAATCCACGCGATACACTAGATTTAGCTTCAAATCAATGCGAAGTAGAAGGCTTAGCTTCAAATTCATGCGAAACAAATTGTTTAGCTACAAATACTTGTGATATACTTTATTTAGCTACAACTGCATGCGAAACAAACGAGTTACCATCAAATCCATACGAAACACATGATTAAGCTTCAAATCAATGCGATGTAGATGGTTTGCTTCAAATCCATGCGATACACAAGATTTATGTTCAAATCAATGTGATGTAGTAGGTTCAGCTTCAAATCCATGCGATACACAAGATTTAGCTTCAAATCAATGCGATGTAGTAGGTTCAGCTTCAAATCCATGCGGCACATATGATTTAGCTACAAATACTTGTGATATACATTATTTAGCTACCACTGCATGCGAAACAAACGAGTTAGCTTCAAATCCATGCGAAACACACGATTTAGCTTCAAATCAATGCGATGTAGAAGGTTTGGCTTCAAATCCAAGCGAAACACATGATTTAGCTTCAAATACTTGCGATATAAGTGATCTACCTTCAAATACAGGCGAAACGAACGAGTTAGCTTCAAATCCATGCGAAACACATGATTCAGCTGCAAATCAATGCGATGCAGAAGGTTTAGCTTGAAATCCATGCCAAACACATGATTTAGCTTCAAATCCATGCGTTGTAGAAGGTTTAGATTCAAATCCATGCAAAACACGTGAATTTAACTTCTAATTAATGCGAAGTAGAAGGCTTAGCTTCAAATTCATGCGAAACAAATGGTTTAGCTACAAATACTTGTGATATACGTTATTTAGATTGAACTGCATGCGCAACGAACGAGTTAGCTTCAAATCCATGCGAATCACACGATTTAGCTTGAAATCAATGCGATGTAGAAGGTTTGGCTTCAAATCCAAGCGAAACACATGATTTAGCTTCTAATACTTGCGATATAATTGATCTACCTTCAAATACAGGCGAAACGAACGAGTTAGCTTCAAATCCATGCGAAACACATGATTCAGCTGCAAATCAATGCGATGCAGAAGGTTTAGCTTGAAATCCATGCGTTGTAGAAGGTTTAGATTCAAATCCATGCAAAACACGTGATTTAACTTCTAATTAATGCGAAGTAGAAGGCTTAGCTTCAAATTCATGCGAAACAAATGGATTAGCTACAAATACTTGTGATATACATTATTCAGCTACACCTGCATGCCAAACAAATGAGTTACCATCAAATCCATATGGAACACATGATTAAGCTTCAAATCAATGCGATGTAGTTGGTAAGCATCAAATCCATGCGATACACAAGATTTAGCTTCAAATCAATGTGATGTAGTAGGTTCAGCTTCAAATCCATGCGGCACACATGATTTAGCTTCAAATGATTGCGATATAAGTGATATAGTTTCAAATGGAGGCGAAACGAACGAGTTAGCTTCAAATCCATGCAAAACACATGATTTAGCTTCAAATCAATGCGATGTAGAAGGTTTAGCTTCAAATCCATGCGAAACACATGATACAGCTGCAAATCAATGCGATGTAGAAGGTTTAGCTTCAAATCCATGCGAAACACATTATTTAGCTGCAAATCAGTGCGAAGTAGAAGGCTCGGGTGCAAATCAATGCGATTCAAATGGTTCATCTTCAAATACTTGTGAAAGGCATGATTTAGCTTCAACGGCATGCGAAATACATGATTTAGCTTCAAATCAATGCGATGTAGAAGGTTTAGCTTCAAATCCATGCAAAACACGTGATTTAAATTCCAATTAATGCGAAGTAGAAGGCTTAGCTTCAAATCCATGCGAATCAAATGGTTTAGCTTCAAATACTTGTGATATACGTTATTTAGATTGAACTGCATGCGCAACGAACGAGTTAGCTTCAAATCCATGCGAAACACTTGATTTAGCTGCAAATCAATGCGATGAAGAAGGTTTAGCTTCAAATCCGTGCGAAACAAATGATATAGCTTCAAACACTTGGGGTGTAAGTGATATAGCTTCAAATGAAGACTAATCAAACGAGTTAGCTTCAAAATCCACGCGATACACATGATTTAGCTTCAAATACTAGCGATATAAGTAATGTAGATTCAACTGCAGGCGAAACGAACGAGTTAGCTTCAAATCCATGCGAAACACATGATTCAGCTGCAAATCAATGCGATGTAGAAGGTTTAGCTTCAAATCCATGCGAAACATATTATTTAGCTGCAAATCAGTGCGAAGTAGAAGGCTCGGGTTCAAATCAATGCGATTCAAATGGTTCATCTTCAAATACTTGTGAAAGACTTGATTTAGCTTCAACTGCATGCGAAACACATGATTTAGCTTCAAATCAATGCGATGTAGAAGGTTTAGCTTCAAATCCATGCAAAACAAGTGATTTAACTTCCAATTAATGCGAAGTAGAAGGCTTAGCTTCAAATCCATGCGAATCAAATGGTTCAGCTTCAAATACTTGTGATATACGTTATTTAGATTGAACTGCATGCGCAACGAACGAGTTGCTTCAAATCCATGCGAAACACATGATTTAGCTGCAAAGCAATGCGATGAAGAAGGTTTAGCTTCAAATCCATGCGAAACAAATGATATAGCTTCAAACACTTGGGGTGTAAGTGATATAGCTTCAAATGAAGACTAATCAAACGAGTTAGCTTCAAAATCCACGCGATACACATGATTTAGCTTCAAATACTAGCGATATAAGTAATGTAGATTCAACTGCAGGCGAAACGAACGAGTTAGCTTCAAATCCATGCGAAACACATGATTCAGCTGCAAATCAATGCGATGTAGATGGTTTGCTTCAAATTCATGCGACACACAAGATTTAGCTTCAAATCAATGCGATGTAGTAGGTTCAGCTTCAAATCCATGCGATATAAGTGATATAGCTTCAAAAGTAGGGGGAACAAACGAGATAGCTTCAAATCCATGCGAAACAAATGGTTTAGCTACAAATACTTGTGATATAAATTATTTAGATACAACTGCATGCGAAACTAACGAGTTAGCTTCAAATCTATGCGAAACACACGATTTATCTTCAAATCAATGCGATGTAGAAGGTTTAGCTTCAAATCCATGCAAAACACGTGATTTAACTTCCAATTAATGCGAAGTTGAAGTCTTAGCTTCAAATCCATGCGAATCAAATGGTTTAGCTTCAAATACTTGTGATATAAGTTACTTAGACTTAACTGCATGCGCAACGAACGAGTTAGCTTCAAATTAATGCGAAACACATGATTTAGCTGCAAATCAATGCAATGAAGAAGGTTTAGCTTCTAATCCATGCGAAACAAATGATATAGCTCAAACACTTGGGGTATAAGTGATATAGCTTCAAATGAAGACTAATCAAACGAGTTAGCTTCAAAATCCACGCGATACACATGACTTAGCTTCAAATATTAGCGATATTATTGATGTAGATTCAACTGCAGGCGAAACGAACGAGTTAGCTTCAAATCCATGCGAAACACATGATTCAGCTGCAAATCAATGCGATGTAGAAGGTTTAGCTTCAAATCCATGCGAAACATATTATTTAGCTGCAAATCAGTGCGAAGTAGAAGGCTCGGGTTCAAATCAATGCGATTCAAATGGTTCATCTTCAAATACTTGTGAAAGACTTGGTTTAGCTTCAACTGCATGCGAAACACATGATTTAGCTTCAAGTTAATGCGATGTAGAAGGTTTAGCTTCAAATCCATGCAAAACAAGTGATTTAACTTCCAATTAATGCGAAGTAGAAGGCTTAGCTTCAAATCCATGCGAATCAAATGGTTCAGCTTCAAATACTTGTGATATACGTTATTTAGATTGAACTGCATGCGCAATGAACGAGTTAGCTTCAAATCCATGCGAAACACATGATTTTGCCGCAAATCAATGCGATGAAGAAGGCTTAGATTCAAATCCATGCGAAACAAATGATTTAGCTTCAAATCAATGCGATGTAGAAGGTTTAGCTTCAAATCCATGCGATACACTAGATTTAGCTTCAAATCAATGCGATGTAGAAGGTTCTGCTTCAAATCCATACGACAAATATGATTTAGCTTCAAATACTTGCGATATAAGTGATATAGCTTCAAAAGCTGGAGGAACAAACGAGGTAGCTTCAATTCCATGCGAAACAAATGATTTAGCTTCAAATCAATGCGAAGTAGAAGGCTTAGCTTCAAATTCATGCGAAACAAATTGTTTAGCTACAAATACTTGTGATATACTTTATTTAGCTACAACTGCATGCGAAACAAACGAGTTACCATCAAATCCATACGAAACACATGATTAAGCTTCAAATCAATGCGATGTAGATGGTTTGCTTCAAATCCATGCGATACACAAGATTTATGTTCAAATCAATGTGATGTAGTAGGTTCAGCTTCAAATCCATGCGATACACAAGATTTAGCTTCAAATCAATGCGATGTAGTAGGTTCAGCTTCAAATCCATGCGGCACATATGATTTAGCTACAAATACTTGTGATATACATTATTTAGCTACCACTGCATGCGAAACAAACGAGTTAGCTTCAAATCCATGCGAAACACACGATTTAGCTTCAAATCAATGCGATGTAGAAGGTTTGGCTTCAAATCCAAGCGAAACACATGATTTAGCTTCAAATACTTGCGATATAAGTGATCTACCTTCAAATACAGGCGAAACGAACGAGTTAGCTTCAAATCCATGCGAAACACATAATTCAGCTGCAAATCAATGCGATGCAGAAGGTTTAGCTTGAAATCCATGCCAAACACATGATTTAGCTTCAAATCCATGCGTTGTAGAAGGTTTAGATTCAAATCCATGCAAAACACGTGAATTTAACTTCTAATTAATGCGAAGTAGAAGGCTTAGCTTCAAATTCATGCGAAACAAATGGATTAGCTACAAATACTTGTGATATACATTATTCAGCTACACCTGCATGCCAAACAAATGAGTTACCATCAAATCCATATGGAACACATGATTAAGCTTCAAATCAATGCGAAGTAGTTGGTAAGCATCAAATCCATGCGATACACAAGATTTAGCTTCAAATCAATGTGATGTAGTAGGTTCAGCTTCAAATCCATGCGGCACACATGATTTAGCTTCAAATGATTGCGATATAAGTGATATAGTTTCAAATGGAGGCGAAACGAACGAGTTAGCTTCAAATCCATGCAAAACACATGATTTAGCTTCAAATCAATGCGATGTAGAAGGTTTAGCTTCAAATCCATGCGAAACACATGATACAGCTGCAAATCAATGCGATGTAGAAGGTTTAGCTTCAAATCCATGCGAAACACATTATTTAGCTGCAAATCAGTGCGAAGTAGAAGGCTCGGGTGCAAATCAATGCGATTCAAATGGTTCATCTTCAAATACTTGTGAAAGGCATGATTTAGCTTCAACGGCATGCGAAATACATGATTTAGCTTCAAATCAATGCGATGTAGAAGGTTTAGCTTCAAATCCATGCAAAACACGTGATTTAAATTCCAATTAATGCGAAGTAGAAGGCTTAGCTTCAAATCCATGCGAATCAAATGGTTTAGCTTCAAATACTTGTGATATACGTTATTTAGATTGAACTGCATGCGCAACGAACGAGTTAGCTTCAAATCCATGCGAAACACATGATTTAGCTGCAAATCAATGCGATGAAGAAGGTTTAGCTTCAAATCCGTGCGAAACAAATGATATAGCTTCAAACACTTGGGGTGTAAGTGATATAGCTTCAAATGAAGACTAATCAAACGAGTTAGCTTCAAAATCCACGCGATACACATGATTTAGCTTCAAATACTAGCGATATAAGTAATGTAGATTCAACTGCAGGCGAAACGAACAAGTTAGCTTCAAATCCATGCGAAACACATGATTTAGCTGCAAATCATTGCGATGTAGAAGGTTTAGCTTGAAAACAATAAGAGGTAGAAGGTTTAGCTTCAAATCAATAGAATGTAGAAGATTTACCTTCAAATCAATGCGATGTAGAAGGTTTAGCTTCAAATCCATACGAAACACTTGATTTAGCTTCAAATCAATTCGAAGGACAAGGCTTAGATTCAAATCCATGCGAAACAAATGATTTAGCTTCAAATCAATGCGATGTAGAAGGTTTAGCTTCAAATCCATGCGATACACAAGATTTAGCTTCAAATCAATGCGATGTATTAGGTTCAGCTTCAAATCCATGCGGCACATATGATTTAGCTTCAAATACTTGCGATATAAGTGACATAGTTTCAAATGGAGACGAAACGAACGAGTTAGCTTCAAATCCATGCGAGACACATGACTTAGCTTCAAATCAATGCGATGTAGAAGGTTTAGCTTCAAATCCACGCGAAACATATGATTTAGCTTCAAACACTTGGGGTATAAGTGATATAGATTCAAATGCATACTAATCAAACGAGTTAGCTTCAAAATCCACGCGATACACATGATTTAGCTTCAAATACTTGCGATATAAGTGATGTAGAATCAACTGCAGGCGAAACGAACGAGTTAGCTTCAAATCCATTCAAAACTCATGATTTAGCAGCAAATCAATGTGATGTAGAAGGTTTAGTTTCAAATCCATGCGATACACAAGATTTAGCTTCAAATCAATGCGATGTAGTAGGCTCAGCTTCAAATCCATGCGATATAAGTGATATAGCTTCATAAGCAGGAGGAACAAACGAGGTAACTTCAATTCCATGCGAAACAAATGATTTAGCTTCAAATCAATGCGATGTAGATGGTAAGCTTCAAATCCATGCGATACACAAGATTTAGCTTCAAATCAATGTGATGTAGTAGGTTCAGCTTCAAATCCATGCGGCACATATGATTTAGCTTCAAATGATTGCGATATAAGTGATATAGTTTCAAATGGAGGCGAAACGAACGAGTTAGCTTCAAATCCATGCAAAACACATGATTTAGCTTCAAATCAATGCGATGTAGAAGGTTTAGCTTCAAATCCATGCGAAACACATGATACAGCTGCAAATCAATGCGATGTAGAAGGTTTAGCTTCAAATCCATGCGAAACACATTATTTAGCTGCAAATCAGTGCGAAGTAGAAGGCTCGGGTTCAAATCAATGCGATTCAAATGGTTCATCTTCAAATACTTGTGAAAGACATGATTTAGCTTCAACTGCATGCGAAACACATGACTTACCTTCAAATCAATGCGATGAAGAAGGTTTAGCTTCAAATCCATGCAAAACACGTGATTTAACTTCCAATTAATGCGAAGTAGAAGGCTTAGCTTCAAATCCATGCGAATCAAATGGTTTAGTTTCAAATACTTGTGATATACGTTATTTAGATTGAACTGCATGCGCAACGAACGAGTTAGCTTCAAATCCATGCGAAACTCATGATTTAGCTGCAAATCAATGCGATGAAGAAGGTTTACCTTCAAATCCACGCGAAACATATGATTTAGCTTCAAACACTTGGGGTATAAGTGATATAGCTTCAAATGCAGACTAATCAAACGAGTTAGCTTCAAAATCCAAGCGATACACATGATTTAGCTTCAAATCAATCTGATGTAAAAGGCTTAGCTTCAAATCCATGCGTTACACATGATTAAGCTTCAAATCAATGCGATGTAGATGGTTTGCTTCAAATTCATGCGACAAACAAGATTTAGCTTCAAATCAATGCGATGTAGTAGGTTCAGCTTCAAATCCATGCGATATAAGTGATATAGCTTCAAAAGTAGGGGGAACAAACGAGGTAGCTTCAAATCCAAGCGAAACAAATGGTATAGCTACAAATAATTGTGATATAAATTATTTAGCTACAACTGCATGCGAAATGAACGAGTTCGCTTCAAATCCATGCGAGACACATGACTTAGCTTCAAATCAATGCGATGTAGAAGGTTTAGCTTCAAATCCATGCAAAACACGTGATTTAACTTCCAATTAATGCGAAGTAGAAGGCTTAGCTTCAAATCCATGCGAATCAAATGGTTTAGCTTCAAATACTTGTGATATACGTTATTTAGATTGAACTGCATGCGCAACGAACGAGTTAGCTTCAAATCCATGCGAAACACATGATTTAGCTGCAAATCAATGCGATGAAGAAGGTTTAGCTTCAAATCCATGCGAAACAAATGATATAGCTTCAAACACTTGGGGTGTAAGTGATATAGCTTCAAATGAAGACTAATCAAACGAGTTAGCTTCAAAATCCACACGATACACATGATTTAGCTTCAAATACTAGCGATATAAGTAATGTAGATTCAACTGCAGGCGAAACGAACGAGTTAGCTTCAAATCCATGCGAAACACATGATTCAGCTGCAAATCAATGCGATGTAGATGGTTTGCTTCAAATTCATGCGACACACAAGATTTAGCTTCAAATCAATGCGATGTAGTAGGTTCAGCTTCAAATCCATGCGATATAAGTGATATAGCTTCAAAAGTAGGGGGAACAAACGAGATAGCTTCAAATCCATGCGAAACAAATGGTTTAGCTACAAATACTTGTGATATAAATTATTTAGATACAACTGCATGCGAAACTAACGAGTTAGCTTCAAAATCCAAGCGATACACATGATTTAGCTTCAAATCAATCTGATGTAAAAGGCTTAGCTTCAAATCCATGCGTTACACATGATTAAGCTTCAAATCAATGCGATGTAGATGGTTTGCTTCAAATTCATGCGACAAACAAGATTTAGCTTCAAATCAATGCGATGTAGTAGGTTCAGCTTCAAATCCATGCGATATAAGTGATATAGCTTCAAAAGTAGGGGGAACAAACGAGGTAGCTTCAAATCCAAGCGAAACAAATGGTATAGCTACAAATAATTGTGATATAAATTATTTAGCTACAACTGCATGCGAAATGAACGAGTTCGCTTCAAATCCATGCGAGACACATGACTTAGCTTCAAATCAATGCGATGTAGAAGGTTTAGCTTCAAATCCATGCAAAACACGTGATTTAACTTCCAATTAATGCGAAGTTGAAGGCTTAGCTTCAAATCCATGCGAATCAAATGGTTTAGCTTCAAATAATTGTGATATAAGTTACTTAGACTTAACTGCATGCGCAACGAACGAGTTAGCTTCAAATTAATGCGAAACACATGATTTAGCTGCAAATCAATGCAATGAAGAAGGTTTAGCTTCTAATCCATGCGAAACAAATGATATAGCTCAAACACTTGGGGTATATGTGATATAGCTTCAAATGAAGACTAATCAAACGAGTTAGCTTCAAAATCCACGCGATACACATGACTTAGCTTCAAATATTAGCGATATTATTGATGTAGATTCAACTGCAGGCGAAACGAACGAGTTAGCTTCAAATCCATGCGAAACACATGATTCAGCTGCAAATCAATGCGATGTAGAAGGTTTAGCTTCAAATCCATGCGAAACATATTATTTAGCTGCAAATCAGTGCGAAGTAGAAGGCTCGGGTTCAAATCAATGCGATTCAAATGGTTCATCTTCAAATACTTGTGAAAGACTTGATTTAGCTTCAACTGCATGCGAAACACATGATTTAGCTTCAAATCAATGCGATGTAGAAGGTTTAGCTTCAAATCCATGCAAAACAAGTGATTTAACTTCCAATTAATGCGAAGTAGAAGGCTTAGCTTCAAATCCATGCGAATCAAATGGTTCAGCTTCAAATACTTGTGATATACGTTATTTAGATTGAACTGCATGCGCAACGAACGAGTTAGCTTCAAATCCATGCGAAACACATGATTTTGCCGCAAATCAATGCGATGAAGAAGGCTTAGATTCAAATCCATGCGAAACAAATGATTTAGCTTCAAATCAATGCGATGTAGAAGGTTTAGCTTCAAATCCATGCGATACACTAGATTTAGCTTCAAACCAATGCGATGTAGAAGGTTCTGCTTCAAATCCATACGACAAATATGATTTAGCTTCAAATACTTGCGATATAAGTGATATAGCTTCAAAAGCTGGAGGAACAAACGAGGTAGCTTCAATTCCATGCGAAACAAATGATTTAGCTTCAAATCAATGCGTAGTAGAAGGCGTAGCTTCAAATCCATGCGAAACACATGATTTAGCTGCAAATCAATGCGATATAGAAGGTTTAGCTTCAAATCCACGCGATACACTAGATTTAGCTTCAAATCAATGCGAAGTAGAAGGCTTAGCTTCAAATTCATGCGAAACAAATTGTTTAGCTACAAATACTTGTGATATACATTATTTAGCTACAACTGCATGCGAAACAAACGAGTTACCATCAAATCCATACGAATCACATGATTAAGCTTCAAATCAATGCGATGTAGATGGTTTGCTTCAAATCCATGCGATACACAAGATTTATGTTCAAATCAATGTGATGTAGTAGGTTCAGCTTCAAATCCATGCGATACACAAGATTTAGCTTCAAATCAATGCGATGTAGTAGGTTCAGCTTCAAATCCATGCGGCACATATGATTTAGCTACAAATACTTGTGATATACATTATTTAGCTACCACTGCATGCGAAACAAACGAGTTAGCTTCAAATCCATGCGAAACACACGATTTAGCTTCAAATCAATGCGATGTAGAAGGTTTGGCTTCAAATCCAAGCGAAACACATGATTTAGCTTCAAATACTTGCGATATAAGTGATCTACCTTCAAATACAGGCGAAACGAACGAGTTAGCTTCAAATCCATGCGAAACACATGATTCAGCTGCAAATCAATGCGATGCAGAAGGTTTAGCTTGAAATCCATGCCAAACACATGATTTAGCTTCAAATCCATGCGTTGTAGAAGGTTTAGATTCAAATCCATGCAAAACACGTGAATTTAACTTCTAATTAATGCGAAGTAGAAGGCTTAGCTTCAAATTCATGCGAAACAAATGGTTTAGCTACAAATACTTGTGATATACGTTATTTAGATTGAACTGCATGCGCAACGAACGAGTTAGCTTCAAATCCATGCGAATCACACGATTTAGCTTGAAATCAATGCGATGTAGAAGGTTTGGTTTCAAATCCAAGCGAAACACATGATTTAGCTTCTAATACTTGCGATATAAGTGATTTACCTTCAAATACAGGCGAAACGAACAAGTTAGCTTCAAATCCATGCGAAACACATGATTCAGCTGCAAATCAATGCGATGCAGAAGGTTTAGCTTGAAATCCATGCCAAACACATGATTTAGCTTCAAATCCATGCGTTGTAGAAGGTTTAGATTCAAATCCATGCAAAACACTTGATTTAACTTCTAATTAATGCGAAGTAGAAGGCTTAGCTTCAAATTCATGCGAAACAAATGGATTAGCTACAAATACTTGTGATATACATTATTTAGCTACACCTGCATGCCAAACAAACGAGTTACCATCAAATCCATATGGAACAAATGATTAAGCTTCAAATCAATGCGATGTAGTTGGTAAGCATCAAATCCATGCGATACACAAGATTTAGCTTCAAATCAATGTGATGTAGTAGGTTCAGCTTCAAATCCATGCGGCACACATGATTTAGCTTCAAATGATTGCGATATAAGTGATATAGTTTCAAATGGAGGCGAAACGAACGAGTTAGCTTCAAATCCATGCAAAACACATGATTTAGCTTCAAATCAATGCGATGTAGAAGGTTTAGCTTCAAATCCATGCGAAACACATGATACAGCTGCAAATCAATGCGATGTAGAAGGTTTAGCTTCAAATCCATGCGAAACACATTATTTAGCTGCAAATCAGTGCGAAGTAGAAGGCTCGGGTGCAAATCAATGCGATTCAAATGGTTCATCTTCAAATACTTGTGAAAGGCATGATTTAGCTTCAACTGCATGCGAAATACATGATTTAGCTTCAAATCAATGCGATGTAGAAGGTTTAGCTTCAAATCCATGCAAAACACGTGATTTAAATTCCAATTAATGCGAAGTAGAAGGCTTAGCCTCAAATCCATGCGAATCAAATGGTTTAGCTTCAAATACTTGTGATATACGTTATTTAGATTGAACTGCATGCGCAACGAACGAGTTAGCTTCAAATCCATGCGAAACACATGATTTAGCTGCAAATCAATGCGATGAAGAAGGTTTAGCTTCAAATCCGTGCGAAACAAATGATATAGCTTCAAACACTTGGGGTGTAAGTGATATAGCTTCAAATGAAGACTAATCAAACGAGTTAGCTTCAAAATCCACGCGATACACATGATTTAGCTTCAAATACTAGCGATATAAGTAATGTAGATTCAACTGCAGGCGAAACGAACAAGTTAGCTTCAAATCCATGCGAAACACATGATTTAGCTGCAAATCATTGCGATGTAGAAGGTTTAGCTTGAAAACAATAAGAGGTAGAAGGTTTAGCTTCAAATCAATAGAATGTAGAAGATTTAGCTTCAAATCAATGCGATGTAGAAGGTTTAGCTTCAAATCCATACGAAACACTTGATTTAGCTTCAAATCAATTCGAAGGACAAGGCTTAGATTCAAATCCATGCGAAACAAATGATTTAGCTTCAAATCAATGCGATGTAGAAGGTTTAGCTTCAAATCCATGCGATACACAAGATTTAGCTTCAAATCAATGCGATGTAGTAGGTTCAGCTTCAAATCCATGCGGCACATATGATTTAGCTTCGAATACTTGCGATATAAGTGACATAGTTTCAAATGGAGACGAAACGAACGAGTTAGCTTCAAATCCATGCGAGACACATGACTTAGCTTCAAATCAATGCGATGTAGAAGGTTTAGCTTCAAATCCACGCGAACCATATGATTTAGCTTCAAACACTTGGGGTATAAGTGATATAGATTCAAATGCATACTAATCAAACGAGTTAGCTTCAAAATCCACGCGATACACATGATTTAGCTTCAAATACTTGCGATATAAGTGATGTAGAATCAACTGCAGGCGAAACGAACGAGTTAGCTTCAAATCCATTCAAAACTCATGATTTAGCAGCAAATCAATGTGATGTAGAAGGTTTAGTTTCAAATCCATGCGATACACAAGATTTAGCTTCAAATCAATGCGATGTAGTAGGCTCAGCTTCAAATCCATGCGATATAAGTGATATAGCTTCATAAGCAGGAGGAACAAACGAGGTAGCTTCAATTCCATGCGAAACAAATGATTTAGCTTCAAATCAATGCGATGTAGATGGTAAGCTTCAAATCCATGCGATACACAAGATTTAGCTTCAAATCAATGTGATGTAGTAGGTTCAGCTTCAAATCCATGCGGCACATATGATTTAGCTTCAAATGATTGCGATATAAGTGATATAGTTTCAAATGGAGGCGAAACGAACGAGTTAGCTTCAAATCCATGCAAAACACATGATTTAGCTTCAAATCAATGCGATGTAGAAGGTTTAGCTTCAAATCCATGCGAAACACATGATACAGCTGCAAATCAATGCGATGTAGAAGGTTTAGCTTCAAATCCATGCGAAACAAATGATTAACTTTAAACACTTGGGTTATAATTGATATAGCTTCAAATGCAGACGAAACAAATGATTTAGCTTCACATACTTGCGACGTAATTGATATAGGATTCAAATGCATGCGAAACAAACGAGTTAGCGTCAAATCCATACGAAACACATGATTAAACTTCAAATGCATACGAAACACATGATTTGGCTTCGATACAATGCGAAGTGGAAGGTTTTGCTTCAAATCCATGCGAAACAAATGATTTAGCTTCACATACTTGCGACGTAATTGATATAGGATTCAAATGCATGCGAAACAAACGAGTTAGTTTCAAATTCATGCGAAGCACATGATTTAGCTTCAAATCATTGCGGAATAGAAGGTTTAGCTTCAAATGCATGCGAAACACATGATTTAACTTCAAATCAATGCGAAGTAGAAGGCTTAGCTTCAAATCCATGCGAATCGAATGGTTTAGCTTCAAATACTTGTGATATACATGAGTTATCTTCAAATGCAGGCGAATCAAAAGAGTTAGCTTCAAATCCATGCGAAACACATCATTTAGCTTCAAATTCATGCGAAACACATTGTTTAGCTTAATATTCATGCGAAACAAATGGTGCTGCTTCAAATACTTGTGATATACATGATTTACCTTCAACCGGATGCGAAACAAACGAGTTACCATCAAATCCATACGAAACACATGATTAAGCTTCAAGTCAATGCGATGTAGATGGTTTGCTTCAAATCCATGCGATACACAAGATTTATGTTCAAATCAATGTGATGTAGTAGGTTCAGCTTCAAATCCATGCGATACACAAGATTTAGCTTCAAATCAATGCGATGTAGTAGGTTCAGCTTCAAATCCATGCGGCACATATGATTTAGCTACAAATACTTGTGATATACATTATTTAGCTACCGCTGCATGCGAAACAAACGAGTTAGCTACAAATCCATGCGAAACACATCATTTAGCTGCAAATCAATGCGATGTAGAAGGTTTAGCTTCAAATCAACGCGATACACTAGATTTAGCTTCAAATTAATGCGATGTAGATGGTTTGCCTCAAATCCAAGCGATACACAAGATTTATGTTCAAATCAATGTGATGTAGTAGGTTCAGCTTCAAATCCATGCGATACACAAGATTTAGCTTCAAATCAATGCGATGTAGTAGGTTCAGCTTCAAATCCATGCGGCACATATGATTTAGCTACAAATACTTGTGATATACATTATTTAGCTACCACTGCATGCGAAACAAACGAGTTAGCTACAAATCCATGCGAAACACATGATTTAGCTGCAAATCAATGCGATGTAGAAGGTTTAGCTTCAAATCAACGCGATACACTAGATTTAGCTTCAAATCAATGCGATGTAGAAGGTTTGGCTTCAAATCCAAGCGAAACACATGATTTAGCTTCAAATTAATGCGAATCACATGGTTTAGCTTCACAGTTTCATATTCTTGCTAAACAGATGGTTTAGATTCAGATACTTGTGATAAACATGATTTAGCTTTTACTGCATGCGCAACAAACGAGTTAGCTTCAAATCCAAGAGAAACACATGATTTAACTTCAAATCAAAGCGAAGTAGAAGGCTTAGCTTCAAGTACGTGCGAAACCACTGGTTTAGATTCAGATACTTGGGATATACATGATTTACCTTCAACCGGATTGCGAAACAAACGAGGTAGCTTCAAATCCAAGCGAAACACATGATTTAGCTTCAAATTAATGCGAATCACATGGTTTAGCTTCATAGTTTCATATTCTTGCTAAACAGATGGTTTAGATTCAGATACTTGTGATAAACATGATTTAGCTTTTACTGCATGCGCAACAAACGAGTTAGCTTCAAATCCAAGAGAAACACATGTTTTAACTTCAAATCAAAGCGAAGTAGAAGGCTTAGCTTCAAGTACGTGCGAAACCACTGGTTTAGCTTCAGATACTTGGGATATACATGATTTACCTTCAACCGGATTGCGAAACAAACGAGTTAGCTTCAAATCCAAGCGAAACACATGATTTAGCTTCAAATCAATGCGAAGTAGAGGGCTTAGCTTCAAATCCATGCGAATCAAATGATTTAGCTTCAAATACATGTGATATACTTGATTTATCTTCAAATGCAGGCGAAGCAAAAGAGTTAGCTCCAAATCCATGCGAAACACATGATTTAGCATCAAATCAATGCGAAGTTGAAGGCTTAGCTTCAAATCCATGCGACAAAAATGAATTAGTTTCAAATGCTTGCGACATAAATGATGTAGCTTCAAATGCAAGCGAAACAAACGAGTTAGCTTGAAATCCATGCGACACGCACGATTGAGCTTCAAATGAATGCGAGGTAGAAGGCTTAGCTACAAATCCATGCGAAACGAATGGTTTAGCTTCAAATACCTGCGAATATACGTGATGTAGCTTCAAAGGCAGGCGGAACAAACGAGTTGGAGTCTAATCCATGCGTATCACATTATTTAACTTCAAATCAATGCGAAGTAGAAGGCTTATCTTCGAATCCATGCAAAACACATGATTTAGATTCAAATACTTGCGATATAAATGAAATAGCTTCAAATGCAGACGAAACAAACGAGTTATATTCTAATTCATGCGAAACACATGATTTAGCTTCAAATCAGTGCGACGTAGAAGGCTTAGCTTCAAATCAATGCGAATAAAATGGTTTAGATTCAGATACTTGTGATAAACATGATTTAGCTTCAAATGCAGGCGAAACAAACGAGTTAGCTTCAAATCCAAGGGAAACACATGATTTATCTTTAAATCAATGCGAAGTAGAAGGCTTAGTGTCAAATACATATGAAACAATTGATTTATCTTCAGATAATTGCGACATAAGTGATATTGCTTCAAATGCAGGCGAAACAAACGAGTTAGCTTCAAAGCCGTGCAAAACGAATGATTTAGCTTCAAATACTTGCGGTATAAATGAAACAGCTTCAAATGCAGGCGGAACACTTGATTTAGCTTCAAATCAATGCGAAGTAGAAGGCTTGGCTTCAAATCCATGCGAATCAAATGGTTTAGCTTCAAATACTTGTGATCTACATGATTTAGCGTCAACTGCATGCGAAACAAATGATTTAGCTTCAAATGCTTTCCGATATATGTGATATAACTTGAACGGAAGGCGAAGCAAACGAGTTAGATTCAAATCCATGCGAAGTAGAAGGCATAGCATCAAATCCATGCGAATCAAATGGTTTAGCTTAAAATACTTGTTTTATACACAATTTAGCTTAAACTGCATGCGAAACAATCGAGTTAGCTTCAAATCCATAAGAAAAAAATGATATACCATCAAATACTTGGACATAAATGATTTAGCTTCACATGCATGCGAAACAAACGAGTCAGCTACAAATCCAAGCGAAACACTTGATATAGCTTCAAATCAATGCGAAGTAGAAGGTTTAGCTTCAAATCCATGCGAATAAAATGGTTTAGATTCAGATACTTGTGATAAACGTGATTTAGCTTCAACTGCATGCGAAACAATCGAGTTAGATTCAAATCAATGCGAAGTAGAAGGCTTATCTTCAAATCCATGCGAATCAAATGGTTTGGCTTCAAATACTTGCGTTATAAATGAAATAGCTTCATTTAGCTTCACACCTATACGATGTAGAAGGATTAGCTTCAAATCCATGCGAAACAAATGATTCAGCTTCAAATACTTGCGATTTAAGTGATATAGCTTCAAATGCAGGCTAATCAAACGAGTTAGATTCAAATCATGCGAAATACATGATTCAGCTTTAAATTCAAGCGAAATACATGGTTTAGCATCAAATTCATGCGAAAGACGTGGTTTAACTTAATAATGGTGCAAAACGGATGGATTAGATTAAGATACTTGTGATAAACATGGTTTAGCTTCAAATGCAGGCGAAATAAACGAGTTAGCTTCAAATCCAAGCGAAACGAATGATTCAGGTTCAAATCAATGCGAAGTGGAAGGCTTTGCTTCAATACATGAAAAACAAATGATTTATCTTCAGATATGGGAATATAAGTGATATAGCTTCAAGAGCATGCGAAACGATCGAGTTAGCTTCAAATCAATACGAAGTAGAAGGTTTATCTTCAAATCCAAGAGAAACAAATGCCTTAGCTTCAAATACTTGTGATATACATGATTAGCTTCAAATGCTGGCGAAACAAACGAGTTAGCTTCAAATCCATGCGAAACACATGATTTAGCTTCAAATGAATGCGAAGTAGAAGTTTTTTCTTCGAATCCATGCGAAACAAATGGTTTAGCTTCAAATACTTGTGATAAACATGATTTAGCTTCAACTGCATGCGAAACAAACGAGTTAGCTTCAAATCCATGCGAAACACATGATTTATCTTCAAATGACTGCGAAGTAGAAGTTATTTCTTCGAATCCATGCGAAACAAATGGTTTAGCTTCAAATACTTGTGATAAACATGATTTAGCTTCAACTGCTTGCGAAACAAATGAGTTAGCTTCAAATCCATGGGAAACACATCATTTAGCTTCAAATTCATGCGAAACACATGGTTTAGCTTAATATTCATGCGAAACAGATGGTTAAGATTCAGATACTTGTGATAAACATGATATAGCTTCAACTGCATGCGAAACAAACGAGTTAGCTTCCAATCCAAGCGAAACACATGATTTAGATTCAAATTCATGCGAAACACATGGTTCAGCTTCAAATCAATGCGAAACAAATGGTTTAGCTTCAAATACTTGTGATAAACATTAATTAGCTTCAAGAGCATGCAAAACAAACGCGTTAGCATCAAATCCAAAGCAAACACATCATTTAATTACAAATCAATGCGAAGTAGAAGACTTAGCTCCAAATAAATGCGAAACAAATAGTTTAGCTTCTGATACTTGTGATATACATGATTTAGCTTCAACTGCATGACAAAAAAACGAGTTAGCTTCAAATCCGAGCGAAACACATGACTTAGCTTCAAATACTTGCGATATAAGTGATATAGCTTCAAATCAATGCGAAGTAGAAGGCTTAGCTCCAAATCAATGCGAAACAAATGCTTCAGCTTCAAAAACTTATGATACACATGATTTATCTTCAACTGTATGCGAAACAAACGAGTTAGCTTCAAATCCAAGCGAAACACATGATTTAGCTTCAAATTCATGCGAAGCACATGGTTTAGATTAATATTGATGCGAAAGAAATGGTTTAGCTTAATATTCATGCGAAACAAATGGTTCATTTTGAAATACTTGTGATATACATGATTTAGCTTCAACTGCATGCGAAATAAACGAGTTAGCTTCAAATCCAAGCGAAACGAATGATTTAGCTTCAAACACTTGGGGTATAAGTGATATAGATTCAAATGCATACTAATCAAACGAGTTAGCTTCAAAATCCACGCGATACACATGATTTAGCTTCAAATACTTGCGATATAAGTGATGTAGAATCAACTGCAGGCGAAACGAACGAGTTAGCTTCAAATCCATTCAAAACTCATGATTTAGCAGCAAATCAATGTGATGTAGAAGGTTTAGTTTCAAATCCATGCGATACACAAGATTTAGCTTCAAATCAATGCGATGTAGTAGGCTCAGCTTCAAATCCA
This sequence comes from Megalopta genalis, assembly GCF_051020955.1. NCBI lineage: Eukaryota > Metazoa > Arthropoda > Insecta > Hymenoptera > Halictidae > Megalopta > Megalopta genalis. The sequence goes on from NW_027476349.1 coordinate 232,175, forward strand.
TGCGATATAAGTGATATAGCTTCATAAGCAGGAGGAACAAACGAGGTAGCTTCAATTCCATGCGAAACAAATGATTTAGCTTCAAATCAATGCGATGTAGATGGTAAGCTTCAAATCCATGCGATACACAAGATTTAGCTTCAAATCAATGTGATGTAGTAGGTTCAGCTTCAAATCCATGCGGCACATATGATTTAGCTTCAAATGATTGCGACATAAGTGATATAGTTTCAAATGGAGGCGAAACGAACGAGTTAGCCTCAAATCCATGCAAAACACATGATTTAGCTTCAAGTCAATGCGATGTAGAAGGTTTAGCTTCAAATCCATGCGAAACACATGATACAGCTGCAAATCAATGCGATGTAGAAGGTTTAGCTTCAAATCCATGCGAAACACATTATTTAGCTGCAAATCAGTGCGAAGTAGAAGGCTCGGGTTCAAATCAATGCGATTCAAATGGTTCATCTTCAAATACTTGTGAAAGGCATGATTTAGCTTCAACTGCATGCGAAATACATGATTTAGCTTCAAATCAATGCGATGTAGAAGGTTTAGCTTCAAATCCATGCAAAACACGTGATTTGAATTCCAATTAATGCGAAGTAGAAGGCTTAGCTTCAAATCCATGCGAATCAAATGGTTTAGCTTCAAATACTTGTGATATACGTTATTTAGATTGAACTGCATGCGCAACGAACGAGTTAGCTTCAAATCCATGCGAAACACATGATTTAGCTGCAAATCAATGCGATGAAGAAGGTTTAGCTTCAAATCCGTGCGAAACAAATGATATAGCTTCAAACACTTGGGGTGTAAGTGATATAGCTTCAAATGAAGACTAATCAAACGAGTTAGCTTCAAAATCCACGCGATTCCCCTGATTTAGCTTCAAATACTAGCGATATAAGTAATGTAGATTCAACTGCAGGCGAAACGAACAAGTTAGCTTCAAATCCATGCGAAACACATGATTTAGCTGCAAATCATTGCGATGTAGAAGGTTTAGCTTCAAAACAATAAGAGGTAGAAGGTTTAGCTTCAAATCAATAGAATGTAGAAGATTTAGCTTCAAATCAATGCGATGTAGAAGGTTTAGATTCAAATCCATGCAAAACACGTGATTTAACATCTAATTAATGCGAAGTAGAAGGCTTAGCTTCAAATCCATGCGAATCAAATGGTTTAGCTTCTAATACTGATGATATACGTTATTTAGATTTAACTGCATGCGCAACGAACGAGTTAGCTTCAAATCAATGCGAAACACATGATTTAGCAGCAAATCAATGCGATGTAGAAGGTTTAGCTTCAAATCAACGCGATACACTAGATTTAGCTTCAAATCAATGCGATGTAGAAGGTTCTGCTTCAAATCCATACGACACATATGATTTAGCTTCAAATACTTGCGATATAAGTGATATAGCTTCAAAAGCTGGAGGAACAAACGAGGTAGCTTCAATTCCATGCGAAAGAAATGATTTAGCTTCAAATCAATGCGAAGTAGAAGGCTTAGCTTCGAATTCATGCGAAACAAATTGTTTAGCTACAAATACTTGTGATATACATTATTTAGCTACAACTGCATGCGAAACAAACGAGTTACCATCAAATCCATACGAAACACATGATTAAGCTTCAAATCAATGCGATGTAGATGGTTTGCTTCAAATCCATGCGATACACAAGATTTATGTTCAAATCAATGTGATGTAGTAGGTTCAGCTTCAAATCCATGCGATACACAAGATTTAGCTTCAAATCAATACGATGTAGCAGGTTCTGCTTCAAATCCATACGACACATATGATTTAGCTTCAAATACTTGCGATATAAGTGATATAGCTTCAAAAGCTGGAGGAACAAACGAGGTAGCTTCAATTCCATGCGAAAGAAATGATTTAGCTTCAAATCAATGCGAAGTAGAAGGCTTAGCTTCGAATTCATGCGAAACAAATTGTTTAGCTACAAATACTTGTGATATACATTATTTAGCTACAACTGCATGCGAAACAAACGAGTTACCATCAAATCCATACGAAACACATGATTAAGCTTCAAATCAATGCGATGTAGGAGGTTTAGCTTCAAATCCAAGCGAAACACATGATTCAGCTGCAAATCAATGCGATGTATAAGGTTTAGCTTCAAATCCATGCCAAACACATGATTTAGATTCAAATCCATGGGATGTAGATGGTTTGCTTCAAATCCATGCGATACACAAGATTTAGCTTCAAATCAATGCGACGTAGTAGGTTCAGCTTCAAATCCATGCGATATAAGTGATATAGCTTCAAAAGCAGGAGGAACAAACGAGGTAGCTTCAATTCCATGCGAAACATATGATTTAGCTTCAAATCAATGCGAAGTAGAAGGCTTAGCTTCAAATCCATGCGAAACAAATGGTTTAGCTACAAATACTTGTGATATACATTATTTAGCTACAACTGCATGCGATACAAACGAGTTAGCTTCAAATCCATGCGAAACACATGATTTAGCTTCAAATCAATGCGATGTAGAAGGTATAGCTTCAAATCCATGCGAAACAAATGATTTAGCTGCAAATCATTGCGATGTAGAAGGTTTAGCTTCAAATCCATGTGAAACAAATGATATAGCTTCAAATACTTGCGATATAAGTGATATAGTTTCAAATGCAGGCGAAACGAACGAGTTAGCTATAAATCCATGCGAAACACATGATTTAGCTGCAAATCAATACGATGTAGAAGGTTTAGCTTCAAATCCATGCGAAACAAATGGTTTAGCTACAAATACTTGTGATATACATTATTTAGCTACAACTGCATGCGAAACAAACGAGTTAGCTTCAAGTCCATGCGAAACACATGATTTAGCTGCAAATCATTGCGATGTAGAAGGTTTAGCTTCAAAACAATAAGAGGTAGAAGGTTTAGCTTCAAATCAATAGAATGTAGAAGATTTAGCTTCAAATCAATGCGATGTAGAAGGTTTAGATTCAAATCCATGCAAAACACGTGATTTAACATCTAATTAATGCGAAGTAGAAGGCTTAGCTTCAAATCCATGCGAATCAAATGGTTTAGCTTCTAATACTGATGATATACGTTATTTAGATTTAACTGCATGCGCAACGAACGAGTTAGCTTCAAATCAATGCGAAACACATGATTTAGCAGCAAATCAATGCGATGTAGAAGGTTTAGCTTCAAATCCGTGCGATACACAAGATTTAGCTTCAATTCAATGCGATGTAGTAGGTTCAGCTTCAAATCCATGCGGCACATATGATTTAGCTTCAAATACTTGCGATATAAGTGATATAGTTTCAAATGGAGGCGAAACGAACGAGTTAGCTTCAAGTCCATGCGAAACACATGATTTAGCTGCAAATCAATGCGATGTAGAAGGTTTAGCTTCAAATCAAGGCGATACACTAGATTTAGCTTCAAATCAATGCGATGTAGAAGGTTCTGCTTCAAATCCATACGACACATATGATTTAGCTTCAAATACTTGCGATATAAGTGATATAGCTTCAAAAGCTGGAGGAACAAACGAGGTAGCTTCAATTCCATGCGATAGAAATGATTTAGCTTCAAATCAATGCGAAGTAGAAGGCTTAGCTTCGAATTCATGCGAAACAAATTGTTTAGCTACAAATACTTGTGATATACATTATTTAGCTACAACTGCATGCGAAACAAACGAGTTACCATCAAATCCATACGAAACACATGATTAAGCTTCAAATCAATGCGATGTAGATGGTTTGCTTCAAATCCATGCGATACACAAGATTTATGTTCAAATCAATGTGATGTAGTAGGTTCAGCTTCAAATCCATGCGATACACAAGATTTAGCTTCAAATCAATACGATGTAGCAGGTTCAGCTTCAAATCCATGCGGCACATATGATTTAGCTACAAATACTTGTGATATACATTATTTAGCTACCACTGCATGCGAAACGAACGAGTTAGCTTCAAATCCATGCGAAACACACTATTTAGCTTCAAATCAATGCGATGTAGGAGGTTTAGCTTCAAATCCAAGCGAAACACATGATTCAGCTGCAAATCAATGCGATGTATAAGGTTTAGCTTCAAATCCATGCCAAACACATGATTTAGATTCAAATCCATGGGATGTAGATGGTTTGCTTCGAATCCATGCGATACACAAGATTTAGCTCCAAATCAATGCGACGTAGTAGGTTCAGCTTCAAATCCATGCGATATAAGTGATATAGCTTCAAAAGCAGGAGGAACAAACGAGGTAGCTTCAATTCCATGCGAAACATATGATTTAGCTTCAAATCAATGCGAAGTAGAAGGCTTAGCTTCAAATCCATGCGAAACAAATGGTTTAGCTACAAATACTTGTGATATACGTTATTTAGCTACAACTGCATGCGATACAAACGAGTTAGCTTCAAATCCATGCAAAACACGTGATTTAACTTCCAATTAATGCGAAGTTGAAGGCTTAGCTTCAAATCCATGCGAATCAAATGGTTTAGCTTCAAATACTTGTGATATACGTTACTTAGACTTAACTGCATGCGCAACGAACGAGTTAGCTTCAAATTAATGCGAAACACATGATTTAGCTGCAAATCAATGCAATGAAGAAGGTTTAGCTTCTAATCCATGCGAAACAAATGATATAGCTCAAACACTTGGGGTATAAGTGATATAGCTTCAAATGAAGACTAATCAAACGAGTTAGATTCAAAATCCACGCGATACGCATGATTTAGCTTCTAATACTTGCGATATAAGTGATGTAGAATCAACTGCAGGCGAAACGAACGAGTAAGCTTCAAATCCATTCAAAACTCATGATTTAGCAACAAATCAATGCGATGTAGTAGGCTCAGCTTCAAATCCATGCGATATAAGTGATATAGCTTCAAAAGCAGGAGGAACAAACGAGGTAGCTTCAATTCCATGCGAAACAAATGATTTAGCTTCAAATCAATGCGTAGTAGAAGGCGTAGCTTCAAATCCATGTGAAACAAATGGTTTATCTTCAAATCTATGCGAAGTAGAAGGTTTAGCTTCAAATCCGTGCGATACACAAGATTTAGCTTCAAATCAATGCGATGTAGTATGTTCAGCTTCAAATCCATGCGGCACATATGATTTAGCTTCAAATACTTGCGATATAAGTGATATAGTTTCAAATTGAGGCGAAACGAACGAGTTAGCTTCAAATCCATGCGAAACACATGATTTAGCTGCAAATCAATGCGATTTAGAAGATTTAGCTTCAAATCAATGCGATACACATGATTTAGCTTCAAATACTAGCGATGTAAGTAATGTAGATTCAACTGCAGGCGAAACGAACGAGTTAGCTTCAAATCCATGCGAATCAAATGGTTTAGCTTCAAATGCTTGTGATATACGTTATTTAGATTCAACTGCATGCGCAACGGACGAGTTAGCTTCAAATCCATGCGAAACAAATGATTTAGCTTCAAATCAATGCGATGTAGAAGGTTTAGCTTCAAATCCGTGCGATACACAAGATTTAGCTTCAATTCAATGCGATGTAGTAGGTTCAGCTTCAAATCCATGCGGCACATATGATTTAGCTTCAAATACTTGCGATATAAGTGACATAGTTTCAAATGGAGGCGATACGAACGAGTTAGCTTCAAATCCATGGGAGACACATGACATAGCTTCAATTCAATGCAATGTAGAAGGTTTAGCTTCAAATCCACGCGAAACATATGATTTAGCTTCAAACACTTGGGGTATAAGTGATATAGCTTCAAATGCAGACTAATCAAACGAGTTAGCATCAAAATCCAAGCGAAACACATGATTTAGCTGCAAATCATTGCGATATAAGTGATGTAGAATTAACTGCAGGGGAAACGAACGAGTTAGCATCAAATCATTCAAAACTCATGATTTAGCAGCAAATAAATGCGATATAGTAGGCACAGCTTCAAATTCATGCGATATAAGTGATATAGCTTCAAAAGCAGGAGGAACAAACGAGGTAGCTTCAATTCCATGTGAAACAAATGGTTTATCTTAAAATCAATGCGAAGTAGAAGGTTTAGCTTCAAATCCGTGCGATACACAAGATTTAGCTTCAAATCAATGCGATGTAGTATGTTCAGCTTCAAATCAATGCGGCACATATGATTTAGCTTCAAATACTTGCGATATAAGTGATATAGCTTCAAATGGAGGCGAAACGAATGAGTTAGCTTCAAATCCATGCGAAACACATGATTTAGCTGCAAATCAATGCGATGTAGAAGGTTTAGCTTCAAATCCATGCGATACACATGATGTATCTTCAAATACTAGCGATATAAGTAATGTAGATTCAACTGCAGGCGAAACGAACGAGTTAGCTTCAAATCCATGCGAATCAAATGGTTTAGCTTCAAATACTAGCGATATAAGAAATGTAGATTCAACTGCAGGCGAAACGAACGAGTTAGCTTCAAATCCATGCGAAACACATGATTTAGCTGCAAATCAATGAGAAGTAGAGGGCTTAGCTTCAAATCCATGCGAATCAAATGATTTAGCTTCAAATACATGTGATATACTGATTTATCTTCAAATGCAGGCGAAGCAAAAGAGTTAGCTCCAAATCCATGCGAAACACATGATTTAGCATCAAATCAATGCGAAGTTGAAGGCTTAGCTTCAAATCCATGCGACAAAAATGAATTAGTTTCAAATGCTTGCGACATAAATGATGTAGCTTCAAATGCAAGCGAAACAAACGAGTTAGCTTGAAATCCATGCGACACGCACGATTGAGCTTCAAATCAATGCGAAGTAGAAGGCTTAGCTTCAAATCCATTCGAAACAAATGATTTAGCTTTAAATACTTGTGATATACATGATTTAGTTTCAACTGCATGCGAAACAAACGAGTTAGCTTCAAATCCATTCGAAACACATGATTTAGCGTCAAATTCATGCGAAGTAGAAGGCTTAGCTACAAATCCATGCGAAACGAATGGTTTAGCTTCAAATACCTGCGAATATACGTGATGTAGCTTCAAAGGCAGGCGGAACAAACGAGTTGGAGTCTAATCCATGCGTATCACATTATTTAACTTCAAATCAATGCGAAGTAGAAGGCTTATCTTCGAATCCATGCAAAACACATGATTTAGATTCAAATACTTGCGATATAAATGAAATAGCTTCAAATGCAGACGAAACAAACGAGTTATATTCTAATTCATGCGAAACACATGATTTAGCTTCAAATCAGTGCGACGTAGAAGGCTTAGCTTCAAATCAATGCGAATAAAAATGGTTTAGATTCAGATACTTGTGATAAACATGATTTAGCTTCAAATGCAGGCGAAACAAACGAGTTAGCTTCAAATCCAAGGAAACACATGATTTATCTTTAAATCAATGCGAAGTAGAAGGCTTAGTGTCAAATACATGTGAAACAATTGATTTATCTTCAGATAATTGCGACATAAGTGATATTGCTTCAAATGCAGGCGAAACAAACGAGTTAGCTTCAAAGCCGTGCAAAACGAATGATTTAGCTTCAAATACTTGCGGTATAAATGAAACAGCTTCAAATGCAGGCGGAACACTTGATTTAGCTTCAAATCAATGCGAAGTAGAAGGCTTGGCTTCAAATCCATGCGAATCAAATGGTTTAGCTTCAAATACTTGTGATCTACATGATTTAGCGTCAACTGCATGCGAAACAAATGATTTAGCTTCAAATGCTTTCCGATATATGTGATATAACTTGAACGGAAGGCGAAGCAAACGAGTTAGATTCAAATCCATGCGAAGTAGAAGGCATAGCTTCAAATCCATGCGAATCAAATGGTTTAGCTTAAAATACTTGTTTATACACAATTTAGCTTCAACTGCATGCGAAACAATCGAGTTAGCTTCAAATCCATAAGAAACAAATGATATACCATCAAATACTTGGACATAAATGATTTAGCTTCACATGCATGCGAAACAAACGAGTCAGCTACAAGTCCAAGCGAATCACTTGATATAGCTTCAAATCAATGCGAAGTAGAAGGTTTAGCTTCAAATCCATGCGAATAAAATGGTTTAGATTCAGATACTTGTGATAAACGTGATTTAGCTTCAAACTGCATGCGAAACAATCGAGTTAGATTCAAATCAATGCGAAGTAGAAGGCTTATCTTCAAATCCATGCGAATCAAATGGTTTGGCTTCAAATACTTGCGTTATAAATGAAATAGCTTCATTTAGCTTCACACCTATACGATGTAGAAGGATTAGCTTCAAATCCATGCGAAACAAATGATTCAGCTTCAAATACTTGCGATTTAAGTGATATAGCTTCAAATGCAGGCTAATCAAACGAGTTAGCTTCAAATCCATGCGAAACACATGATTCAGCTTTAAATTCATGCGAAATAAATGATTTACCTTCAAGTACTTCCGATATTAATGATATATCTTCAAATGCAGGCGAAACAAATGGTTTAGCTACAAATACTTGTGATATACGTAATTTGGATTAAACTGCATGCGCAACGAACGAGTTAGCTTCAAATCATGCGAAACACATGATTCAGCTGCAAATCAATGCGATGTAGAAGGTTTAGCTTCAAATCCATGCGAAAAAAGTGATTTAGCATCTGATAATTGCGATATAATTGATATAGCTTCAAATGCAGGGGAAACATCCGAGTTATCTTCAAATCCATGCAAAACACATGATTCAGCTTCAAATCAATGCGATGTAGAAGGTTTAGCTTCAAATCCATGCGACACAAATGATTTAGCATCAGATGCTTGCGATATAAGTGATATAGCTACAAATGCAGACGAAACAGACGGGTTAGCTTCAACTCCATGCGAAACACATGATTTAGCTGCAAATCAATGCGATGTAGAAGGTTTAGCTTCAAATCCATGCGATGTAGAAGGTTTAGCTTCAAATCCATTCGAAGCATATGGTTTAGGTACAAATACTTGTGATATACGTTATTTAGATTTAACTGCATGCGCAACGAACGAGTTAGCTTCAAATCCAAGCGAAACACATGATTTAGCTTCAAATCAATGCGATGTAGAAGGTTTAGCTTCAAATCCATGCGAAACAAATGGTTTAGCTACAAATACTTGTGATATACATTATTTAGCTACAACTGCATGCGAAACGAACGAGTTAGCTTCAAATCCATGCGAAACACACGATTTAGCTTCAAATCAATGCGATGTAGGAGGTTTAGCTTCAAATCCAAGCGAAACACATGATTCAGCTGCAAATCAATGCGATGTATAAGGTTTAGCTACAAATCCATGCCAAACACATGATTTAGATTCAAATCCATGGGATGTAGATGGTTTGCTTCAAATCCATGCGATACACAAGATTTAGCTTCAAATCAATGCGACGTAGTAGGTTCAGCTTCAAATCCATGCGATATAAGTGATATAGCTTCAAAAGCAGGAGAACAAACGAGGTAGCTTCAATTCCATGCGAAACATATGATTTAGCTTCAAATCAATGCGAAGTAGAAGGCTTAGCTTCAAATCCATGCGAAACAAATGGTTTAGCTACAAATACTTGTGATATACATTATTTAGCTACAACTGCATGCGATACAAACGAGTTAGCTTCAAATCCATGCGAAACACATGATTTAGCTTCAAATCAATGCGATGTAGAAGGTTTAGCTTCAAATCCATGCGAAACACATGATTTAGCTGCAAATCAATGCGATGAAGAAGGTTTAGCTTCAAATCCATGCGAAACAAATGATATAGCTTCAAACACTTGGGGTGTAAGTGATATAGCTTCAAATGAAGACTAATCAAACGAGTTAGCTTCAAAATCCACGCGATACACATGATTTAGGTTCAAATACTAGCGATATAAGTAATGTAGATTCAACTGCAGGCGAAACGAACGAGTTAGCTTCAAATCCATGCGAATCAAATGGTCTAGCTTCAAATGATTGTGATATACGTTATTTAGATTCAACTGCATGCGCCAACGGACGAGTTAGCTTCAAATCCATGCGAAACACATGATTTAGCTGCAAATCAATGCGATGAAGAAGGTTTAGCTTCAAATCCATGCGAAACAAATGATTTAGCTTTAAATACTTGTGATATACATGATTTAGTTTCAACTGCATGCGAAACAAACGAGTTAGCTTCAAATCCATTCGAAACACATGATTTAGCGTCAAATTCATGCGAAGTAGAAGGCTTAGCTACAAATCCATGCGAAACGAATGGTTTAGCTTCAAATACCTGCGAATATACGTGATGTAGCTTCAAAGGCAGGCGGAACAAACGAGTTGGAGTCTAATCCATGCGTATCACATTATTTAACTTCAAATCAATGCGAAGTAGAAGGCTTATCTTCGAATCCATGCAAAACACATGATTTAGATTCAAATACTTGCGATATAAATGAAATAGCTTCAAATGCAGACGAAACAAACGAGTTATATTCTAATTCATGCGAAACACATGATTTAGCTTCAAATCAGTGCGACGTAGAAGGCTTAGCTTCAAATCAATGCGAATAAAATGGTTTAGATTCAGATACTTGTGATAAACATGATTTAGCTTCAAATGCAGGCGAAACAAACGAGTTAGCTTCAAATCCAAGGGAAACACATGATTTATCTTTAAATCAATGCGAAGTAGAAGGCTTAGTGTCAAATACATGTGAAACAATTGATTTATCTTCAGATAATTGCGACATAAGTGATATTGCTTCAAATGCAGGCGAAACAAACGAGTTAGCTTCAAAGCCGTGCAAAACGAATGATTTAGCTTCAAATACTTGCGGTATAAATGAAACAGCTTCAAATGCAGGCGGAACACTTGATTTAGCTTCAAATCAATGCGAAGTAGAAGGCTTGGCTTCAAATCCATGCGAATCAAATGGTTTAGCTTCAAATACTTGTGATCTACATGATTTAGCGTCAACTGCATGCGAAACAAATGATTTAGCTTCAAATGCTTTCCGATATATGTGATATAACTTGAACGGAAGGCGAAGCAAACGAGTTAGATTCAAATCCATGCGAAGTAGAAGGCATAGCTTCAAATCCATGCGAATCAAATGGTTTAGCTTAAAATACTTGTTTTATACACAATTTAGCTTCAACTGCATGCGAAACAATCGAGTTAGCTTCAAATCCATAAGAAACAAATGATATACCATCAAATACTTGGACATAAATGATTTAGCTTCACATGCATGCGAAACAAACGAGTCAGCTACAAGTCCAAGCGAATCACTTGATATAGCTTCAAATCAAAGCGAAGTAGAAGGTTTAGCTACAAATCCATGCGAATAAAATGGTTTAGATTCAGATACTTGTGATAAACGTGATTTAGCTTCAACTGCATGCGAAACAATCGAGTTAGATTCAAATCAATGCGAAGTAGAAGGCTTATCTTCAAATCCATGCGAATCAAATGGTTTGGCTTCAAATACTTGCGTTATAAATGAAATAGCTTCATTTAGCTTCACACCTATACGATGTAGAAGGATTAGCTTCAAATCCAGGCGAAACAAATGATTCAGCTTCAAATACTTGCGATTTAAGTGATATAGCTTCAAATGCAGGCTAATCAAACGAGTTAGCTTCAAATCCATGCGAAACACATGATTCAGCTTTAAATTCATGCGAAATAAATGATTTACCCTTCAAGTACTTCCGATATTAATGATATATCTTCAAATGCAGGCGAAACAAATGGTTTAGCTACAAATACTTGTGATATACGTAATTTGGATTAAACTGCATGCGCAACGAACGAGTTAGCTTCAAATCCATGCGAAACACATGATTCAGCTGCAAATCAATGCGATGTAGAAGGTTTAGCTTCAAATCCATGCGAAAAAAGTGATTTAGCATCTGATAATTGCGATATAATTGATATAGCTTCAAATGCAGGGGAAACATCCGAGTTATCTTCAAATCCATGCAAAACACATGATTCAGCTTCAAATCAATGCGATGTAGAAGGTTTAGCTTCAAATCCATGCGACACAAATGATTTAGCATCAGATGCTTGCGATATAAGTGATATAGCTACAAATGCAGACGAAACAGACGGGTTAGCTTCAACTCCATGCGAAACACATGATTTAGCTGCAAATCAATGCGATGTAGAAGGTTTAGCTTCAAATCCATGCGATGTAGAAGGTTTAGCTTCAAATCCATTCGAAGCATATGGTTTAGGTACAAATACTTGTGATATACGTTATTTAGATTTAACTGCATGCGCAACGAACGAGTTAGCTTCAAATCCAAGCGAAACACATGATTTAGCTTCAAATCAATGCGATCTAGAAGGTTTAGCTTCAAATCCATGCGACACATATGATTTAGCTTCAAATACTTGCGATATAAGTGATATAGCTTCAAAGCTGGAGGAACAAACGAGGTAGCTTCAATTCCCATGCGATAGAAATGATTTAGCTTCAAATCAATGCGAAGTAGAAGGCTTAGCTTCGAATTCATGCGAAACAAATTGTTTAGCTACAAATACTTGTGATATACATTATTTAGCTACAACTGCATGCGAAACAAACGAGTTACCATCAAATCCATACGAAACACATGATTAAGCTTCAAATCAATGCGATGTAGATGGTTTGCTTCAAATCCATGCGATACACAAGATTTATGTTCAAATCAATGTGATGTAGTAGGTTCAGCTTCAAATCCATGCGATACACAAGATTTAGCTTCAAATCAATACGATGTAGCAGGTTCAGCTTCAAATCCATGCGGCACATATGATTTAGCTACAAATACTTGTGATATACATTATTTAGCTACCACTGCATGCGAAACGAACGAGTTAGCTTCAAATCCATGCGAAACACACGATTTAGCTTCAAATCAATGCGATGTAGGAGGTTTAGCTTCAAATCCAAGCGAAACACATGATTCAGCTGCAAATCAATGCGATGTATAAGGTTTAGCTTCAAATCCATGCCAAACACATGATTTAGATTCAAATCCATGGGATGTAGATGGTTTGCTTCAAATCCATGCGATACACAAGATTTAGCTTCAAATCAATGCGACGTAGTAGGTTCAGCTTCAAATCCATGCGATATAAGTGATATAGCTTCAAAAGCAGGAGGAACAAACGAGGTAGCTTCAATTCCATGCGAAAACATATGATTTAGCTTCAAATCAATGCGAAGTAGAAGGCTTAGCTTCAAATCCATGCGAAACAAATGGTTTAGCTACAAATACTTGTGATATACATTGTTTAGCTACAACTGCATGCGATACAAACGAGTTAGCTTCAAATCCATGCGAAACACATGATTTAGCTTCAAATCAATGCGATGTAGAAGGTTTAGCTTCAAATCCATGCGAAACAAATGATTTAGCTGCAAATCATTGCGATGTAGAAGGTTTAGCTTCAAATCCATGTGAAACAAATGATATAGCTTCAAATACTTGCGATATAAGTGATATAGTTTCAAATGCAGGCGAAACGAACGAGTTAGCTATAAATCCATGCGAAACAAATGATTTAGCTGCAAATCAATACGATGTAGAAGGTTTAGCTTCAAATCCATGCGAAACAAATGGTTTAGCTACAAATACTTGTGATATACATTATTTAGCTACAACTGCATGCGAAACAAACGAGTTAGCTTCAAGTCCATGCGAAACACATGATTTAGCTGCAAATCAATGCGATGTAGAAGGTTTAGCTTCAAATTCCATGCGAAACAAATGATTTAGCATCAGATACTTGTTATATAAGTGATATAGCTTCAAATGCAGGGGAAACAAACCAGATAGCTTCAAATCCAAGCGAAACACATGATTTAGCTTCAAATCAAAGCGATGTAGATGGTTAGCTTCAAATCCATGGGAAGCAAATGATTTAGCTTCAGATGCTTCCGATATAAGTGATATAGCTTCGAATCCTGACGAAACAAACGGGTTAGCTTCAACTCCATGCGAACACATGATTTAGCTTCAAATCAATAAGATGAAGCAGGTTTAGTTTCAAATCAATTCGATGTAGAAGATTTAGCTTCAAATCCATGCGACACAAATGACTTAGCTTCAGAAACATGCGTTATAAGTGATATAGCTACAAATGAATGCGAAACAAACGAGTTATCTTCAAAACCATGCGAAACACATAATTTAGCTTCCAATCAATGCGATGTAGAAGGTTTAGCTTCAAATCCACGCGGAACAAACGATTGAGCTTCAAACACTTCGGAAATAGGTGATATAGCTTCAGCTGCATGTGACACAAACGAGTTAGCTTCAAGTCCATGCGAAACACATGATTTAGCTGCAAATCAATTCGATGTAGAAGGTTTAGCTTCAAATCCATGCGAAACAAATGGTTTAGCTACAAATAATTTGTGATATACATTATTTAGCTACAACTGCATGCGAAACGAACGAGTTAGCTTCAAATCATGCGAAACACACGATTTAGCTTCAAATCAATGCGATGTAGGAGGTTTAGCTTCAAATCCAAGCGAAACACATGATTCAGCTGCAAATCAATGCGTGCGATGTAGTAGGTTTAGCTTCAAATCCATGCCAAACACATGATTCAGCTTCAAATCAATGCGATGTAGAAGGTTTGCTTCAAATCCATGCGAAACACACGATTTATCTTCAAATCAATGCGATGTAGAAGGTTTAGCTTCAAATCCATGCAAAACACGTGATTTAACTTCCAATTAATGCGAAGTTGAAGGCTTAGCTTCAAATCCATGCGAATCAAATGGTTTAGCTTCAAATACTTGTGATATACGTTACTTAGACTTAACTGCATGCGCAACGAACGAGTTAGCTTCAAATTAATGCGAAACACATGATTTAGCTGCAAATCAATGCAATGAAGAAGGTTTAGCTTCTAATCCATGCGAAACAAATGATATAGCTCAAACACTTGGGGTATAAGTGATATAGCTTCAAATGAAGACTAATCAAACGAGTTAGATTCAAAATCCACGCGATACACATGATTTAGCTTCTAATACTTGCGATATAAGTGATGTAGAATCAACTGCAGGCGAAACGAACGAGTTAGCTTCAAATCCATTCAAAACTCATGATTTAGCAACAAATCAATGCGATGTAGTAGGCTCAGCTTCAAATCCATGCGATATAAGTGATATAGCTTCAAAAGCAGGAGGAACAAACGAGGTAGCTTCAATTCCATGCGAAACAAATGATTTAGCTTCAAATCAATGCGTAGTAGAAGGCGTAGCTTCAAATCCATGTGAAACAAATGGTTTATCTTCAAATCAATGCGAAGTAGAAGGTTTAGCTTCAAATCCGTGAGATACACAAGATTTAGCTTCAAATCAATGCGATGTAGTATGTTCAGCTTCAAATCCATGCGGCACATATGATTTAGCTTCAAATACTTGCGATATAAGTGATATAGTTTCAAATTGAGGCGAAACGAACGAGTTAGCTTCAAATCCATGCGAAACACATGATTTAGCTGCAAATCAATGCGATGTAGAAGATTTAGCTTCAAATCAATGCGATACACATGATTTAGCTTCAAATACTAGCGATGTAAGTAATGTAGATTCAACTGCAGGCGAAACGAACGAGTTAGCTTCAAATCCATGCGAATCAAATGGTTTAGCTTCAAATGCTTGTGATATACGTTATTTAGATTCAACTGCATGCGCAACGAACGAGTTAGCTTCAATCCATGCGAAACACATGATTTAGCTGCAAATCAATGCGATTGAAGAAGGTTTAGCTTCAAATCCATGCGAAACAAATGATATAGCTTCAAACACTTGGGGTGTAAGTGATATAGCTTCAAATGAAGACTAATCAAACGAGTTAGCTTCAAAATCCACGCGATACACATGATTTAGCTTCAAATATTAGCGATATTCTTGATGTAGATTCAACTGCAGGCGAAACGAACGAGTTAGCTTCAAATCCATGCGAATCAAATGGTCTAGCTTCAAATGATTGTGATATACGTTATTTAGATTCAACTGCATGCGCAACGGACGAGTTAGCTTCAAATCCATGCGAAACACATGATTTAGCTGCAAATCAATGCGATGAAGAAGGTTTAGCTTCAAATCCATGCGAAACAAATGATATAGCTTCAAACACTTGGCGTGTAAGTGATATAGCTTCAAATGAAGACTAATCAAACGAGTTAGCTTCAAAATCCACGCGATACACATGATTTAGGTTCAAATGCTAGCGATATAAGTAATGTAGATTCAACTGCAGGCGAAACGAACGAGTTAGCTTCAAATCCAAGCGAAACACATGATTTAGCTTCAAATCAAAGCGATGTAGATGGTTTAGCTTCAAATCCATGGGAAGCAAATGATTTAGCTTCAGATGCTTCCGATATAAGTGATATAGCTTCGAATCCTGACGAAACAAACGGGTTAGCTTCAACTCCATGCGAAACACATGATTTAGCTTCAAATCAATAAGATGAAGCAGGTTTAGTTTCAAATCAATTCGATGTAGAAGATTTAGCTTCAAATCCATGCGACACAAATGACTTAGCTTCAGAAACATGCGTTATAAGTGATATAGCTACAAATGAATGCGAAACAAACGAGATATCTTCAAAACCATGCGAAACACATAATTTAGCTTCCAATCAATGCGATGTAGAAGGTTTAGCTTCAAATCCACGCGGAACAAACGATTGAGCTTCAAACACTTCGGAAATAGGTGATATAGCTTCAGCTGCATGTGACACAAACGAGTTAGCTTCAAGTCCATGCGAAACACATGATTTAGCTGCAAATCAATTCGATGTAGAAGGTTTAGCTTCAAATCCATGCGAAACAAATGGTTTAGCTACAAATAATTTGTGATATACATTATTTAGCTACAACTGCATGCGAAACGAACGAGTTAGCTTCAAATCCATGCGAAACACACGATTTAGCTTCAAATCAATGCGATGTAGGAGGTTTAGCTTCATATCCAAGCGAAACACATGATTCAGCTGCAAATCAATGCGATGTAGAAGGTTTAGCTTCAAATCCATGCCAAACACATGATTTAGCTTCAAATCAATGCGATGTAGAAGGTTTGGCTTCAAATCCATGCGAAACACACGATTTATCTTCAAATCAATGCGATGTAGAAGGTTTAGCTTCAAATCCATGCAAAACACGTGATTTAACTTCCAATTAATGCGAAGTTGAAGGCTTAGCTTCAAATCCAGGCGAATCAAATGGTTTAGCTTCAAATACTTGTGATATACGTTACTTAGACTTAACTGCATGCGCAACGAACGAGTTAGCTTCAAATTAATGCGAAACACATGATTAGCTGCAAATCAATGCAATGAAGAAGGTTTAGCTTCTAATCCATGCGAAACAAATGATATAGCTCAAACACTTGGGGTATAAGTGATATAGCTTCAAATGAAGACTAATCAAACGAGTTAGATTCAAAATCCACGCGATACACATGATTTAGCTTCTAATACTTGCGATATAAGTGATGTAGAATCAACTGCAGGCGAAACGAACGAGTTAGCTTCAAATCCATTCAAAACTCATGATTTAGCAACAAATCAATGCGATGTAGTAGGCTCAGCTTCAAATCCATGCGATATAAGTGATATAGCTTCAAAAGCAGGAGGAACAAACGAGGTAGCTTCAATTCCATGCGAAACAAATGATTTAGCTTCAAATCAATGCGTAGTAGAAGGCGTAGCTTCAAATCCATGTGAAACAAATGGTTTATCTTCAAATCAATGCGAAGTAGAAGGTTTAGCTTCAAATCCGTGCGATACACAAGATTTAGCTTCAAATCAATGCGATGTAGTATGTTCAGCTTCAAATCCATGCGGCACATATGATTTAGCTTCAAATACTTGCGATATAAGTGATATAGTTTCAAATTGAACGCGAAACGAACGAGTTAGCTTCAAATCCATGCGAAACACATGATTTAGCTGCAAATCAATGCGATGAAGAAGGTTTAGCTTCAAATCCATGCGAAACAAATGATATAGCTTCAAACACTTGGCGTGTAAGTGATATAGCTTCAAATGAAGACTAATCAAACGAGTTAGCTTCAAATCCATGCGAATCAAATGGTTTAGCTTCAAATGCTTGTGATATACGTTATTTAGATTCAACTGCATGCGCAACGAACGAGTTAGCTTCAAATCCATGCGAAACACATGATTTAGATGCAAATCAATGCGATGAAGAAGGTTTAGCTTCAAATCCATGCGAAACAAATGATATAGCTTCAAACACTTGGGGTGTAAGTGATATAGCTTCAAATGAAGACTAATCAAACGAGTTAGCTTCAAAATCCACGCGATACACATGATTTAGCTTCAAATATTAGCGATATTCTTGATTTAGATTCAACTGCAGGCGAAACGAACGAGTTAGCTTCAAATCCATGCGAATCAAATGGTCTAGCTTCAAATGATTGTGATATACGTTATTTAGATTCAACTGCATGCGCAACGGACGAGTTAGCTTCAAATCCATGCGAAACACATGATTTAGCTGCAAATCAATGCGATGAAGAAGGTTTAGCTTCAAATCCATGCGAAACAAATGATATAGCTTCAAACACTTGGCGTGTAAGTGATATAGCTTCAAATGAAGACTAATCAAACGAGTTAGCTTCAAAATCCACGCGATACACATGATTTAGGTTCAAATGCTAGCGATATAAGTAATGTAGATTCAACTGCAGGCGAAACGAACGAGTTAGCTTCAAATCCATGCGAATCAAATGGTCTAGCTTCAAATGATTGTGATATACGTTATTTAGATTCAACTGCATGCGCAACGGACGAGTTAGCTTCAAATCCATGCGAAACAAATGATTTAGCTTCAAATCAATGCGATGTAGAAGGTTTAGCTTCAAATCCGTGCGATACACAAGATTTAGCTTCAATTCAATGCGATGTAGTAGGTTCAGCTTCAAATCCATGCGGCACATATGATTTAGCTTCAAATACTTGCGATATAAGTGACATAGTTTCAAATGGAGGCGATACGAACGAGTTAGCTTCAAATCCATGGGAGACACATGACATAGCTTCAATTCAATGCAATGTAGAAGGTTTAGCTTCAAATCCACGCGAAACATATGATTTAGCTTCAAACACTTGGGGTATAAGTGATATAGCTTCAAATGCAGACTAATCAAACGAGTTAGCATCAAAATTCAAGCGAAACACATGATTTAGCTGCAAATCATTGCGATATAAGTGATGTAGAATTAACTGCAGGCGAAACGAACGAGTTAGCTTCAAATCCATTCAAAACTCATGATTTAGCAGCAAATCAATGCGATATAGTAGGCTCAGCTTCAAATTCATGCGATATAAGTGATATAGCTTCAAAAGCAGGAGGAACAAACGAGGTAGCTTCAATTCCATGTGAAACAAATGGTTTATCTTCAAATCAATGCGAAGTAGAAGGTTTAGCTTCAAATCCGTGCGATACACAAGATTTAGCTTCAAATCAATGCGATGTAGTATGTTCAGCTTCAAATCAATGCGGCACATATGATTTAGCTTCAAATACTTGCGATATAAGTGATATAGCTTCAAATGGAGGCGAAACGAATGAGTTAGCTTCAAATCCATGCGAAACACATGATTTAGCTGCAAATCAATGCGATGTAGAAGGTTTAGCTTCAAATCCATGCGATACACATGATGTATCTTCAAATACTAGCGATATAAGTAATGTAGATTCAACTGCAGGCGAAACGAACGAGTTAGCTTCAAATCCATGCGAATCAAATGGTTTAGCTTCAAATACTAGCGATATAAGAAATGTAGATTCAACTGCAGGCGAAACGAACGAGTTAGCTTCAAATCCATGCGAAACACATGATTTAGCTGCAAATCAATGCGAAGTAGAGGGCTTAGCTTCAAATCCATGCGAATCAAATGATTTAGCTTCAAATACATGTGATATACTTGATTTATCTTCAAATGCAGGCGAAGCAAAAGAGTTAGCTCCAAATCCATGCGAAACACATGATTTAGCATCAAATCAATGCGAAGTTGAAGGCTTAGCTTCAAATCCATGCGACAAAAATGAATTAGTTTCAAATGCTTGCGACATAAATGATGTAGCTTCAAATGCAAGCGAAACAAACGAGTTAGCTTCAAATCCATTCGAAACACATGATTTAGCGTCAAATTCATGCGAAGTAGAAGGCTTAGCTACAAATCCATGCGAAACGAATGGTTTAGCTTCAAATACCTGCGAATATACGTGATGTAGCTTCAAAGGCAGGCGGAACAAACGAGTTGGAGTCTAATCCATGCGTATCACATTATTTAACTTCAAATCAATGCGAAGTAGAAGGCTTATCTTCGAATCCATGCAAAACACATGATTTAGATTCAAATACTTGCGATATAAATGAAATAGCTTCAAATGCAGACGAAACAAACGAGTTATATTCTAATTCATGCGAAACACATGATTTAGCTTCAAATCAGTGCGACGTAGAAGGCTTAGCTTCAAATCAATGCGAATAAAATGGTTTAGATTCAGATACTTGTGATAAACATGATTTAGCTTCAAATGCAGGCGAAACAAACGAGTTAGCTTCAAATCCAAGGGAAACACATGATTTATCTTTAAATCAATGCGAAGTAGAAGGCTTAGTGTCAAATACATGTGAAACAATTGATTTATCTTCAGATAATTGCGACATAAGTGATATTGCTTCAAATGCAGGCGAAACAAACGAGTTAGCTTCAAAGCCGTGCAAAACGAATGATTTAGCTTCAAATACTTGCGGTATAAATGAAACAGCTTCAAATGCAGGCGGAACACTTGATTTAGCTTCAAATCAATGCGAAGTAGAAGGCTTGGCTTCAAATCCATGCGAATCAAATGGTTTAGCTTCAAATACTTGTGATCTACATGATTTAGCGTCAACTGCATGCGAAACAAATGATTTAGCTTCAAATGCTTTCCGATATATGTGATATAACTTGAACGGAAGGCGAAGCAAACGAGTTAGATTCAAATCCATGCGAAGTAGAAGGCATAGCTTCAAATCCATGCGAATCAAATGGTTTAGCTTAAAATACTTGTTTTATACACAATTTAGCTTCAACTGCATGCGAAACAATCGAGTTAGCTTCAAATCCATAAGAAACAAATGATATACCATCAAATACTTGGACATAAATGATTTAGCTTCACATGCATGCGAAACAAACGAGTCAGCTACAAGTCCAAGCGAATCACTTGATATAGCTTCAAATCAATGCGAAGTAGAAGGTTTAGCTTCAAATCCATGCGAATAAAATGGTTTAGATTCAGATACTTGTGATAAACGTGTTTTAGCTTCAACTGCATGCGAAACAATCGAGTTAGATTCAAATCAATGCGAAGTAGAAGGCTTATCTTCAAATCCATGCGAATCAAATGGTTTGGCTTCAAATACTTGCGTTATAAATGAAATAGCTTCATTTAGCTTCACACCTATACGATGTAGAAGGATTAGCTTCAAATCCATGCGAAACAAATGATTCAGCTTCAAATACTTGCGATTTAAGTGATATAGCTTCAAATGCAGGCTAATCAAACGAGTTAGCTTCAAATCCATGCGAAACACATGATTCAGCTTTAAATTCATGCGAAATAAATGATTTACCTTCAAGTACTTCCGATATTAATGATATATCTTCAAATGCAGGCGAAACAAATGGTTTAGCTACAAATACTTGTGATATACGTAATTTGGATTAAACTGCATGCGCAACGAACGAGTTAGCTTCAAATCCATGCGAAACACATGATTCAGCTGCAAATCAATGCGATGTAGAAGGTTTAGCTTCAAATCCATGCGAAAAAAGTGATTTAGCATCTGATAATTGCGATATAATTGATATAGCTTCAAATGCAGGGGAAACATCCGAGTTATCTTCAAATCCATGCAAAACACATGATTCAGCTTCAAATCAATGCGATGTAGAAGGTTTAGCTTCAAATCCATGCGACACAAATGATTTAGCATCAGATGCTTGCGATATAAGTGATATAGCTACAAATGCAGACGAAACAGACGGGTTAGCTTCAACTCCATGCGAAACACATGATTTAGCTGCAAATCAATGCGATGTAGAAGGTTTAGCTTCAAATCCATGCGATGTAGAAGGTTTAGCTTCAAATCCATTCGAAGCATATGGTTTAGGTACAAATACTTGTGATATACGTTATTTAGATTTAACTGCATGCGCAACGAACGAGTTAGCTTCAAATCCATGCGAAACACATGATTTAGCTTCAAATCAATGCGATGTAGAAGGTTTAGCTTCAAATCCATGCGAAACAAATGGTTTAGCTACAAATACTTGTGATATACATTATTTAGCTACAACTGCATGCGAAACGAACGAGTTAGCTTCAAATCCATGCGAAACACACGATTTAGCTTCAAATCAATGCGATGTAGGAGGTTTAGCTTCAAATCCAAGCGAAACACATGATTCAGCTGCAAATCAATGCGATGTATAAGGTTTAGCTTCAAATCCATGCCAAACACATGATTTAGATTCAAATCCATGGGATGTAGATGGTTTGCTTCAAATCCATGCGATACACAAGATTTAGCTTCAAATCAATGCGACGTAGTAGGTTCAGCTTCAAATCCATGCGATATAAGTGATATAGCTTCAAAAGCAGGAGGAACAAACGAGGTAGCTTCAATTCCATGCGAAACATATGATTTAGCTTCAAATCAATGCGAAGTAGAAGGCTTAGCTTCAAATCCATGCGAAACAAATGGTTTAGCTACAAATACTTGTGATATACATTATTTAGCTACAACTGCATGCGATACAAACGAGTTAGCTTCAAATCCATGCGAAACACATGATTTAGCTTCAAATCAATGCGATGTAGAAGGTTTAGCTTCAAATCCATGCGAAACACATGATTTAGCTGCAAATCAATGCGATGAAGAAGGTTTAGCTTCAAATCCATGCGAAACAAATGATATAGCTTCAAACACTTGGGGTGTAAGTGATATAGCTTCAAATGAAGACTAATCAAACGAGTTAGCTTCAAAATCCACGCGATACACATGATTTAGGTTCAAATACTAGCGATATAAGTAATGTAGATTCAACTGCAGGCGAAACGAACGAGTTAGCTTCAAATCCATGCGAATCAAATGGTCTAGCTTCAAATGATTGTGATATACGTTATTTAGATTCAACTGCATGCGCAACGGACGAGTTAGCTTCAAATCCATGCGAAACACATGATTTAGCTGCAAATCAATGCGATGAAGAAGGTTTAGCTTCAAATCCATGCGAAACAAATGATATAGCTTCAAACACTTGGGGGTGTAAGTGATATAGCTTCAAATGAAGACTAATCAAACGAGTTAGCTTCAAAATCCACGCGATACACATGATTTAGGTTCAAATACTAGCGATATAAGTAATGTAGATTCAACTGCAGGCGAAACGAACGAGTTAGCTTCAAATCCATGCGAAACAAATGATATAGCTTCAAACACTTGGGGTGTAAGTGATATAGCTTCAAATGAAGACTAATCAAAGGAGTGAGCTTCAAAATCCACGCGATACACATGATTTAGCTTCAAATCAATGCGATGTAGAAGGTTTAGCTTCAAAACAATAAGAGGTAGAAGGTTTAGCTTGAAATCAATAGAAGGTAGAAGATTTAGCTTCAAATCAATGCGATGTACAAGGTTTAGCTTCAAATCCATACGAAACACTTGATTTAGCTTCAAATTAATTCGAAGGACAAGGCTTAGATTCAAATCCATGCGAAACAAATGATTTAGCTTCAAATCAATGCGATGTAGAAGGTTTAGCTTCAAATCCGTGCGATACACAAGATTTAGCTTCAATTCAATGCGATGTAGTAGGTTCAGCTTCAAATCCATGCGGCACATATGATTTAGCTTCAAATACTTGCGATATAAGTGACATAGTTTCAAATGGAGGCGATACGAACGAGTTAGCTTCAAATCCATGGGAGACACATGACATAGCTTCAATTCAATGCAATGTAGAAGGTTTAGCTTCAAATCCGCGCGAAACATATGATTTAGCTTCAAACACTTGGGGTATAAGTGATATAGCTTCAAATGCAGACTAATCAAACGAGTTAGCATCAAAATCCAAGCGAAACACATGATTTAGCTGCAAATCATTGCGATATAAGTGATGTAGAATTAACTGCAGGCGAAACGAACGAGTTAGCTTCAAGTCCATGCGAAACACATGATTTAGCTGCAAATCAATGCGATGTAGAAGGTTTAGCTTCAAATCAACGCGATACACTAGATTTAGCTTCAAATCAATGCGATGTAGAAGGTTCTGCTTCAAATCCATACGACACATATGATTTAGCTTCAAATACTTGCGATATAAGTGATATAGCTTCAAAAGCTGGAGGAACAAACGAGGTAGCTTCAATTCCATGCGATAGAAATGATTTAGCTTCAAATCAATGCGAAGTAGAAGGCTTAGCTTCGAATTCATGCGAAACAAATTGTTTAGCTACAAATACTTGTGATATACATTATTTAGCTACAACTGCATGCGAAACAAACGAGTTACTATCAAATCCATACGAAACACATGATTAAGCTTCAAATCAATGCGATGTAGATGGTTTGCTTCAAATCCATGCGATACACAAGATTTATGTTCAAATCAATGTGATGTAGTAGGTTCAGCTTCAAATCCATGCGATACACAAGATTTAGCTTCAAATCAATACGATGTAGCAGGTTCAGCTTCAAATCCATGCGGCACATATGATTTAGCTACAAATACTTGTGATATACATTATTTAGCTACCACTGCATGCGAAACGAACGAGTTAGCTTCAAATCCATGCGAAACACACGATTTAGCTTCAAATCAATGCGATGTAGGAGGTTTAGCTTCAAATCCAAGCGAAACACATGATTCAGCTGCAAATCAATGCGATGTATAAGGTTTAGCTTCAAATCCATGCCAAACACATGATTTAGATTCAAATCCATGGGATGTAGATGGTTTGCTTCAAATCCATGCGATACACAAGATTTAGCTTCAAATCAATGCGACGTAGTAGGTTCAGCTTCAAATCCATGCGATATAAGTGATATAGCTTCAAAAGCAGGAGGAACAAACGAGGTAGCTTCAATTCCATGCGAAACATATGATTTAGCTTCAAATCAATGCGAAGTAGAAGGCTTAGCTTCAAATCCATGCGAAACAAATGGTTTAGCTACAAATACTTGTGATATACATTGTTTAGCTACAACTGCATGCGATACAAACGAGTTAGCTTCAAATCCATGCGAAACACATGATTTAGCTTCAAATCAATGCGATGTAGAAGGTTTAGCTTCAAATCCATGCGAAACAAATGATTTAGCTGCAAATCATTGCGATGTAGAAGGTTTAGCTTCAAATCCATGTGAAACAAATGATATAGCTTCAAATACTTGCGATATAAGTGATATAGTTTCAAATGCAGGCGAAACGAACGAGTTAGCTATAAATCCATGCGAAACAAATGATTTAGCTGCAAATCAATACGATGTAGAAGGTTTAGCTTCAAATCCATGCGAAACAAATGGTTTAGCTACAAATACTTGTGATATACATTATTTAGCTACAACTGCATGCGAAACAAACGAGTTAGCTTCAAGTCCATGCGAAACACATGATTTAGCTGCAAATCAATGCGATGTAGAAGGTTTAGCTTCAAATTCCATGCGAAACAAATGATTTAGCATCAGATACTTGTTATATAAGTGATATAGCTTCAAATGCAGGGGAAACAAACCAGATAGCTTCAAATCCAAGCGAAACACATGATTTAGCCTCAAATCAAAGCGATGTAGATGGTTTAGCTTCAAATCCATGGGAAGCAAATGATTTAGCTTCAGATGCTTCCGATATAAGTGATATAGCTTCGAATCCTGACGAAACAAACGGGTTAGATTCAACTCCATGCGAAACACATGATTTAGCTTCAAATCAATAAGATGAAGCAGGTTTAGTTTCAAATCAATTCGATGTAGAAGATTTAGCTTCAAATCCATGCGACACAAATGACTTAGCTTCAGAAACATGCGTTATAAGTGATATAGCTACAAATGAATGCGAAACAAACGAGTTATCTTCAAAACCATGCGAAACACATAATTTAGCTTCCAATCAATGCGATGTAGAAGGTTTAGCTTCAAATCCACGCGGAACAAACGATTGAGCTTCAAACACTTCGGAAATAGGTGATATAGCTTCAGCTGCATGTGACACAAACGAGTTAGCTTCAAGTCCATGCGAAACACATGATTTAGCTGCAAATCAATTCGATGTAGAAGGTTTAGCTTCAAATCCATGCGAAACAAATGGTTTAGCTACAAATAATTTGTGATATACATTATTTAGCTACAACTGCATGCGAAACGAACGAGTTAGCTTCAAATCCATGCGAAACACACGATTTAGCTTCAAATCAATGCGATGTAGGAGGTTTAGCTTCAAATCCAAGCGAAACACATGATTCAGCTGCAAATCAATGCGATGTAGTAGGTTTAGCTTCAAATCCATGCCAAACACATGATTCAGCTTCAAATCAATGCGATGTAGAAGGTTTGGCTTCAAATCCATGCGAAACACACGATTTATCTTCAAATCAATGCGATGTAGAAGGTTTAGCTTCAAATCCATGCAAAACACGTGATTTAACTTCCAATTAATGCGAAGTTGAAGGCTTAGCTTCAAATCCATGCGAATCAAATGGTTTAGCTTCAAATACTTGTGATATACGTTACTTAGACTTAACTGCATGCGCAACGAACGAGTTAGCTTCAAATTAATGCGAAACACATGATTTAGCTGCAAATCAATGCAATGAAGAAGGTTTAGCTTCTAATCCATGCGAAACAAATGATATAGCTCAAACACTTGGGGTATAAGTGATATAGCTTCAAATGAAGACTAATCAAACGAGTTAGATTCAAAATCCACGCGATACACATGATTTAGCTTCTAATACTTGCGATATAAGTGATGTAGAATCAACTGCAGGCGAAACGAACGAGTTAGCTTCAAATCCATTCAAAACTCATGATTTAGCAACAAATCAATGCGATGTAGTAGGCTCAGCTTCAAATCCATGCGATATAAGTGATATAGCTTCAAAAGCAGGAGGAACAAACGAGGTAGCTTCAATTCCATGCGAAACAAATGATTTAGCTTCAAATCAATGCGAAGTAGAAGGTTTAGCTTCAAATCCGTGAGATACACAAGATTTAGCTTCAAATCAATGCGATGTAGTATGTTCAGCTTCAAATCCATGCGGCACATATGATTTAGCTTCAAATACTTGCGATATAAGTGATATAGTTTCAAATTGAGGCGAAACGAACGAGTTAGCTTCAAATCCATGCGAAACACATGATTTAGCTGCAAATCAATGCGATGTAGAAGATTTAGCTTCAAATCAATGCGATACACATGATTTAGCTTCAAATACTAGCGATGTAAGTAATGTAGATTCAACTGCAGGCGAAACGAACGAGTTAGCTTCAAATCCATGCGAATCAAATGGTTTAGCTTCAAATGCTTGTGATATACGTTATTTAGATTCAACTGCATGCGCAACGAACGAGTTAGCTTCAAATCCATGAGAAACACATGATTTAGCTGCAAATCAATGCGATGAAGAAGGTTTAGCTTCAAATCCATGCGAAACAAATGATATAGCTTCAAACACTTGGGGTGTAAGTGATATAGCTTCAAATGAAGACTAATCAAACGAGTTAGCTTCAAAATCCACGCGATACACATGATTTAGCTTCAAATATTAGCGATATTCTTGATTTAGATTCAACTGCAGGCGAAACGAACGAGTTAGCTTCAAATCCATGCGAATCAAATGGTCTAGCTTCAAATGATTGTGATATACGTTATTTAGATTCAACTGCATGCGCAACGGACGAGTTAGCTTCAAATCCATGCGAAACACATGATTTAGCTGCAAATCAATGCGATGAAGAAGGTTTAGCTTCAAATCCATGCGAAACAAATGATATAGCTTCAAACACTTGGCGTGTAAGTGATATAGCTTCAAATGAAGACTAATCAAACGAGTTAGCTTCAAAATCCACGCGATACACATGATTTAGGTTCAAATGCTAGCGATATAAGTAATGTAGATTCAACTGCAGGCGAAACGAACGAGTTAGCTTCAAATCCATGCGAATCAAATGGTCTAGCTTCAAATGATTGTGATATACGTTATTTAGATTCAACTGCATGCGCAACGGACGAGTTAGCTTCAAATCCATGCGAAACAAATGATTTAGCTTCAAATCAATGCGATGTAGAAGGTTTAGCTTCAAATCCGTGCGATACACAAGATTTAGCTTCAATTCAATGCGATGTAGTAGGTTCAGCTTCAAATCCATGCGGCACATATGATTTAGCTTCAAATACTTGCGATATAAGTGACATAGTTTCAAATGGAGGCGATACGAACGAGTTAGCTTCAAATCCATGGGAGACACATGACATAGCTTCAATTCAATGCAATGTAGAAGGTTTAGCTTCAAATCCACGCGAAACATATGATTTAGCTTCAAACACTTGGGGTATAAGTGATATAGCTTCAAATGCAGACTAATCAAACGAGTTAGCATCAAAATTCAAGCGAAACACATGATTTAGCTGCAAATCATTGCGATATAAGTGATGTAGAATTAACTGCAGGCGAAACGAACGAGTTAGCTTCAAATCCATTCAAAACTCATGATTTAGCAGCAAATCAATGCGATATAGTAGGCTCAGCTTCAAATTCATGCGATATAAGTGATATAGCTTCAAAAGCAGGAGGAACAAACGAGGTAGCTTCAATTCCATGTGAAACAAATGGTTTATCTTCAAATCAATGCGAAGTAGAAGGTTTAGCTTCAAATCCGTGCGATACACAAGATTTAGCTTCAAATCAATGCGATGTAGTATGTTCAGCTTCAAATCCATGCGATACACATGATGTATCTTCAAATACTAGCGATATAAGTAATGTAGATTCAACTGCAGGCGAAACGAACGAGTTAGCTTCAAATCCATGCGAATCAAATGGTTTAGCTTCAAATACTAGCGATATAAGTAATGTAGATTCAACTGCAGGCGAAACGAACGAGTTAGCTTCAAATCCATGCGAAACACATGATTTAGCTGCAAATCAATGCGAAGTAGAGGGCTTAGCTTCAAATCCATGCGAATCAAATGATTTAGCTTCAAATACATGTGATATACTTGATTTATCTTCAAATGCAGGCGAAGCAAAAGAGTTAGCTCCAAATCCATGCGAAACACATGATTTAGCATCAAATCAATGCGAAGTTGAAGGCTTAGCTTCAAATCCATGCGACAAAAATGAATTAGTTTCAAATGCTTGCGACATAAATGATGTAGCTTCAAATGCAAGCGAAACAAACGAGTTAGCTTGAAATCCATGCGACACGCACGATTGAGCTTCAAATCAATGCGAAGTAGAAGGCTTAGCTTCAAATCCATTCGAAACAAATGATTTAGCTTTAAATACTTGTGATATACATGATTTAGTTTCAACTGCATGCGAAACAAACGAGTTAGCTTCAAATCCATTCGAAACACATGATTTAGCGTCAAATTCATGCGAAGTAGAAGGCTTAGCTACAAATCCATGCGAAACGAATGGTTTAGCTTCAAATACCTGCGAATATACGTGATGTAGCTTCAAAGGCAGGCGGAACAAACGAGTTGGAGTCTAATCCATGCGTATCACATTATTTAACTTCAAATCAATGCGAAGTAGAAGGCTTATCTTCGAATCCATGCAAAACACATGATTTAGATTCAAATACTTGCGATATAAATGAAATAGCTTCAAATGCAGACGAAACAAACGAGTTATATTCTAATTCATGCGAAACACATGATTTAGCTTCAAATCAGTGCGACGTAGAAGGCTTAGCTTCAAATCAATGCGAATAAAATGGTTTAGATTCAGATACTTGTGATAAACATGATTTAGCTTCAAATGCAGGCGAAACAAACGAGTTAGCTTCAAATCCAAGGGAAACACATGATTTATCTTTAAATCAATGCGAAGTAGAAGGCTTAGTGTCAAATACATGTGAAACAATTGATTTATCTTCAGATAATTGCGACATAAGTGATATTGCTTCAAATGCAGGCGAAACAAACGAGTTAGCTTCAAAGCCGTGCAAAACGAATGATTTAGCTTCAAATACTTGCGGTATAAATGAAACAGCTTCAAATGCAGGCGGAACACTTGATTTAGCTTCAAATCAATGCGAAGTAGAAGGCTTGGCTTCAAATCCATGCGAATCAAATGGTTTAGCTTCAAATACTTGTGATCTACATGATTTAGCGTCAACTGCATGCGAAACAAATGATTTAGCTTCAAATGCTTTCCGATATATGTGATATAACTTGAACGGAAGGCGAAGCAAACGAGTTAGATTCAAATCCATGCGAAGTAGAAGGCATAGCTTCAAATCCATGCGAATCAAATGGTTTAGCTTAAAATACTTGTTTTATACACAATTTAGCTTCAACTGCATGCGAAACAATCGAGTTAGCTTCAAATCCATAAGAAACAAATGATATACCATCAAATAGTTGGACATAAATGATTTAGCTTCACATGCATGCGAAACAAACGAGTCAGCTACAAGTCCAAGCGAATCACTTGATATAGCTTCAAATCAATGCGAAGTAGAAGGTTTAGCTTCAAATCCATGCGAATAAAATGGTTTAGATTCAGATACTTGTGATAAACGTGATTTAGCTTCAACTGCATGCGAAACAATCGAGTTAGATTCAAATCAATGCGAAGTAGAAGGCTTATCTTCAAATCCATGCGAATCAAATGGTTTGGCTTCAAATACTTGCGTTATAAATGAAATAGCTTCATTTAGCTTCACACCTATACGATGTAGAAGGATTAGCTTCAAATCCATGCGAAACAAATGATTCAGCTTCAAATACTTGCGATTTAAGTGATATAGCTTCAAATGCAGGCTAATCAAACGAGTTAGCTTCAAATCCATGCGAAACACATGATTCAGCTTTAGATTCATGCGAAATATATGATTTACCTTCAAGTACTTCCGATATTAATGATATATCTTCAAATGCAGGCGAAACAAATGGTTTAGCTACAAATACTTGTGATATACGTAATTTGGATTAAACTGCATGCGCAACGAACGAGTTAGCTTCAAATCCATGCGAAACACATGATTCAGCTGCAAATCAATGCGATGTAGAAGGTTTAGCTTCAAATCCATGCGAAAAAAGTGATTTAGCATCTGATAATTGCGATATAATTGATATAGCTTCAAATGCAGGTGAAACATCCGAGTTATCTTCAAATCCATGCAAAACACATGATTCAGCTTCAAATCAATGCGATGTAGAAGGTTTAGCTTCAAATCCATGCGACACAAATGATTTAGCGTCAGATGCTTGCGATATATGTGATATAGCTACAAATGCAGACGAAACAGACGGGTTAGCTTCAACTCCATGCGAAACATATGATTTAGCTGCAAATCAATGCGATGTAGAAGGTTTAGCTTCAAATCCATGCGATGTAGAAGGTTTAGCTTCAAATCCATTCGAAGCATATGGTTTAGGTACAAATACTTGTGATATACGTTATTTAGATTTAACTGCATGCGCAACGAACGAGTTAGCTTCAAATCCAAGCGAAACACATGATTTAGCTTCAAATCAATGCGATGTAGAAGGTTTAGCTTCAAATCCATGCGAAACAAATGGTTTAGCTACAAATACTTGTGATATACATTATTTAGCTACAACTGCATGCGAAACGAACGAGTTAGCTTCAAATCCATGCGAAACACACGATTTAGCTTCAAATCAATGCGATGTAGGAGGTTTAGCTTCAAATCCAAGCGAAACACATGATTCAGCTGCAAATCAATGCGATGTATAAGGTTTAGCTTCAAATCCATGCCAAACACATGATTTAGATTCAAATCCATGGGATGTAGATGGTTTGCTTCAAATCCATGCGATACACAAGATTTAGCTTCAAATCAATGCGACGTAGTAGGTTCAGCTTCAAATCCATGCGATATAAGTGATATAGCTTCAAAAGCAGGAGGAACAAACGAGGTAGCTTCAATTCCATGCGAAACATATGATTTAGCTTCAAATCAATGCGAAGTAGAAGGCTTAGCTTCAAATCCATGCGAAACAAATGGTTTAGCTACAAATACTTGTGATATACATTATTTAGCTACAACTGCATGCGATACAAACGAGTTAGCTTCAAATCCATGCGAAACACATGATTTAGCTTCAAATCAATGCGATGTAGAAGGTTTAGCTTCAAATCCATGCGAAACACATGATTTAGCTGCAAATCAATGCGATGAAGAAGGTTTAGCTTCAAATCCATGCGAAACAAATGATATAGCTTCAAACACTTGGGGTGTAAGTGATTTAGTTTCAAATGAAGACTAATCAAACGAGTTAGCTTCAAAATCCACGCGATACACATGATTTAGGTTCAAACACTAGCGATATAAGTAATGTAGATTCAACTGCAGGTGAAACGAACGAGTTAGCTTCAAATCCATGCGAATCAAATGGTCTAGCTTCAAATGATTGTGATATACGTTATTTAGATTCAACTGCATGCGCAACGGACGAGTTAGCTTCAAATCCATGCGAAACACATGATTTAGATGCAAATCAATGCGATGAAGAAGGTTTAGCTTCAAATCCATGCGAAACAAATGATATAGCTTCAAACACTTGGGGTGTAAGTGATATAGCTTCAAATGAAGACTAATCAAACGAGTGAGCTTCAAAATCCACGCGATACACATGATTTAGCTTCAAATCAATGCGATGTAGAAGGTTTAGCTTCAAAACAATAAGAGGTAGAAGGTTTAGCTTCAAATCAATAGAAGGTAGAAGATTTAGCTTCAAATCAATGCGATGTACAAGGTTTAGCTTCAAATCCATACGAAACACTTGATTTAGCTTCAAATGAATTCGAAGGACAAGGCTTAGATTCAAATCCATGCGAAACAAATGATTTAGCTTCAAATCAATGCGATGTAGAAGGTTTAGCTTCAAATCCGTGCGATACACAAGATTTAGCTTCAATTCAATGCGATGTAGTAGGTTCAGCTTCAAATCCATGCGGCACATATGATTTAGCTTCAAATACTTGCGATATAAGTGACATAGTTTCAAATGGAGGCGATACGAAC
This sequence comes from Megalopta genalis, assembly GCF_051020955.1. Taxonomy (NCBI): domain Eukaryota; kingdom Metazoa; phylum Arthropoda; class Insecta; order Hymenoptera; family Halictidae; genus Megalopta; species Megalopta genalis. The sequence continues at coordinate 265,481 of NW_027476349.1, forward strand.
GAGTTAGCTTCAAATCCATGCGAAACACATGATTCAGCTGCAAATCAATGCGATGAAGAAGGTTTAGCTTCAAATCCATGCGAAACAAATGATATAGCTTCAAACACTTGGGGTGTAAGTGATATAGCTTCAAATGAAGACTAATCAAACGAGTTAGCTTCAAAATCCACGCGATACACATGATTTAGGTTCAAATACTAGCGATATAAGTAATGTAGATTCAACTGCAGGCGAAACGAACGAGTTAGCTTCAAATCCATGCGAATCAAATGGTTTAGCTTCAAATGATTGTGATATACGTTATTTAGATTCAACTGCATGCGCAACGAACAAGTTATCCTCAAATCCATGCGATACACAAGATTTAGCTTCAAATCAATGCGATGTAGTAGGTTCAGCTTCAAATCCATGCGGCACATATGATTTAGCTTCAAATACTTGCGATATAAGTGACATAGTTTCAAATGGAGGCGATACGAACGAGTTAGCTTCAAATCCATGGGAGACACATGACATAGCTTCAATTCAATGCAATGTAGAAGGTTTAGCTTCAAATCCACGCGAAACATATGATTTAGCTTCAAACACTTGGGGTATACGTGATATAGCTTCAAATGCAGACTAATCAAACGAGTTAGCTTCAAAATCCAAGCGAAACACATGATTTAGCTGCAAATCATTGCGATATAAGTGATGTAGAATTAACTGCAGGCGAAACGAACGAGTTAGCTTCAAATCCATTCAAAACTCATGATTTAGCAGCAAATCAATGCGATGTAGTAGGCTCAACTTCAAATTCATGCGATGTAAGTGATATAGCTTCAAAAGCAGGAGGAACAAACGAGGCAGCTTCAATTCCATGTGAAACAAATGGTTTATCTTCAAATCAATGCGAAGTAGAAGGTTTAGCTTCAAATCCGTGCGATACACAAGATTTAGCTTCAAATCAATGCGATGTAGTATGTTCAGCTTCAAATCAATGCGGCACATATGATTTAGCTTCAAATACTTGCGATATAAGTGATATAGCTTCAAATGGAGGCGAAACGAACGAGTTAGCTTGAAATCCATGCGAAACACATGATTTAGCTGCAAATCAATGCGATGTAGAAGGTTTAGCTTCAAATCCATGCGATACACATGATGTATCTTCAAAAACTAGCGATATAAGTAATGTAGATTCAACTGCAGGCGAAACGAACGAGTTAGCTTCAAATCCATGCGAATCAAATGGTTCATCTTCAAATACTTGTGAAAGACATGATTTAGCTTCATCTGCATGCAAAACAAACGAGGTAGCTTCAAATCCAAGCGAAACACATGATTTATGTTCAAATTAATGCGAAGTAGAAGGCTTAGCTTCAAGTTCATGGGAAACAAATGGTTTAGCTACAAATACTTGTGATATACATTATTTAGATACAACTGCATGCGAAACAAACGAGTTAGCATCAAATCCATGCGATACACATGATTAAGCTTCAAATCAATGTGATGTAGAAGGCTTAGCTTCAAATTCATGGAGACACATGATTTAGCTTCAAATCAATGCGATGTAGAAGGTTTAGCTTCAAATTCACGGGAAATATATGATTTAGCTTCAATCACTTGGGGTATAAGTGATATAGCTTCAAATGCAGACTAATCAAACGAGTTAGCTTCAAAATCCACGCGATACACATGATTTAGCTTCAAATACTTGCGATATAAGTGATATAGTTTCAAATGGAGGCGAAACGAACGAGTTAGCTTCAAATCCATGCGAAACAAATGATTCAGCTGCATATCAATGCGATGCAGAAGGCTCAGGTTCAAATCCATGCGATTCAAATGGTTCATCATCAAATACTTGTGAAAGACATGATTTAGCTTCAACTGCATGCGAAACACATGATTTAGCTTCAAATCAATGCGTTGTAGAAGGTTTAGATTCAAATCCATGCAAAACACGTGATTTAACTTCCAATTAATGCGAAGTAGAAGGCTTAGCTTCAAATCCATGCGAATCAAATGGTTTAGCTTCAAATACTGGTGATATACGTTATTTAGATTTTACTGCATGCGCAACGAACGAGTTAGCTTCAAATCAATGCGAAACACATGATTTAGCTGCAAATCAATGCAATGAAGAAGGTTTAGCGTCAAATCCATGCGAAACAAATGATATAGCTTCAAACACTTGGGGTATAAGTGATATAGCTTCAAATGAAGACTAATCAAACGAGTTAGCTTTAAAATCCACGCGATACACATGATTTAGCTACAAATTTTAGCGATATAAGTGATGTAGATTCAACTGCAGGCGAAACGATCGAGTTAGCTTCAAATCCATGCGAAACACATGATTCAGCTGCAAATCATTGCGATGTAGAAGGTTCAGATTCAAATCGATGCGAAACACATGATTCAGCTGCAAATCAATGCGATGTAGAAGGTTCAGCTTCAAATCCATGCCAAACACATGATTTAGCTTCAAATCCATGGGATGTAGAAGGTTTAGCTTCAAATCCATGCGAAACACATTATTTAGCTGCAAATCATTGTGATGTAGAAGGTTTATCTTCAAAACAATAAGAGGTAGAAGGTTTAGCTTCAAATCAATAGAATGTAGAAGGTTTAGCTTCAAATCAATGCGATGTTAAGGTTTCGCTTCAAATCCATACGAAACACATGATTTAGCTTCAAATCAATTCGAAGGACAAGGCTTAGATTCAAATCCATGCGAAACAAATGATTTAGCATCAAATCAATGCGATGTAGAAGGTTTAGCTTCAAATCCATGCGATACAAATGATTTAGCTGCAAATCAATGCTATGAAGAAGGTTTAGCTTCAAATCCATGCGAAACAAATGATATAGCTTCAAACACTTGGGGTATAAGTGATATAGCTTCAAATGAAGACTAATCAAACGAGTTAGCTTCAAAATCCATGAGAAACACATGATTCAGCTGCAAATCAATGCGATGTAGAAGGTTCAGCTTCAAATCGATGCGAAACACATGATTCAGCTGCAAATCAATGCGATGTAGAAGGTTTAGCTTCAAATCATGCGAAACACATGATTTAGCTTCAAATACTTGCGATATAAGTGATCTAGCTTCAAATACAGGCGAATCGAACGAGTTAGCTTCAAATCCATACGAAACACATGATTCAGCTGCAAATCAATGCGATGTAGAAGGTTCAGCTTCAAATCCATGCGAAACACATTATTTAGCTGAAAATCAGTGCGAAGTAGAAGGCTCGGGTTCAAATCAATGCGATTCAAATGGTTCATCTTCAAATACTTGTGAAAGACATGATCTAGCTTCAACTGCATGCGAAACAAACGAGGTAGCTTCAAATCCAAGCGAAACACATGATTTATGTTCAAATTAATGCGAAGTAGAAGGCTTAGCTTCCAATTCAAGCGAAACACATGATTAAGCTTCAAATCAATGCGAAGTAGAAGGCTTGGTTTCAAATCAATCCTAAACAAATTGCTTAGCTTCAAATACTTGTGATATACATGATATAGCTGAAAATGCAGGCGGAACAAACGAGTTATCTTCAAATCCATGCGAAACACATGATTATGCTTCAAATCAATGCGAAGCAGAATGCTTACCTTCAATTCCATCCGAATCAAAATGTTTAGCTTCAAATACTTGTGATATACATGATTTGGCTTCAAATCAATGCGAAGTAGAAGGCTTATCTTCAAATGGCTTAGCTTCTGATACTTATGATAAACATAATTTACCTTCAACTGAATGCGAAAAAAGCGAGTTAGCTTCAAATCAAAGCGAAACACTAGATTTAGCTTCAAATGAATGCGATGAAGATGAATTAGCTTCAAGTCCATGAGAAACAAATGATTTAGCTTCAGATACTTGCGATATAAATGATATAGCATCAAATGCAGGCGAAACAAACGAGTTAGTTACAAATCCAAGTCAAACACATGATTAAGGTGCAAATCAAGGCGATGTGGAAGGCTTTGCTTCAAATCCATGCGAAAGAAATTAATTAGCTTCAAATCAGTGCGATCTAGGAGGCTTAGCTTCAAAACCCATACGTAACACATGATTAATATTCAAATTCATGCGTAACACATGGTACAGCTTCAAATTCATGCGAAACAAATGGTTTAACTTCAGATACTTGTGATAAACATGATTTATATGCAACTCCATGCGAAACAAACGAATTAGCTTCAAAACAAAGCGATACACATGATTTAGCTTCAAATCAATGCGATGTAGAAGACTTAGCTTCAAATCCATGCAAAACAAATGGTTTAGCTACAAATACTTGTGATATACTTTATTTAGCTACAACTGCATGCGAAACGAACGAGTTAGCTTCAAATCCATGCAAAACACATGATTTAGCTGCAAATCTATGCGATGTAGAAGGTTTAGCTTCAAATCCGTGCGTAACACATGATTCAGCTGCAAATCAATGCGATGTAGAAGGTTTAGATTCAAATCATGCGAAACACATGATTCAGCTGCAAATCAATGTGATGTAGAAGTTTTAGCTTCAAATCCATGCGGAACACATTATTTAGCTGCAAATCAGTGCGAAGTAGAAGGCTCGTGTTCAAATCAATGCGATTCAAATGGTTCATCTTCAAATACTTGTGAAAGACATGATTTAGCTTCAACTGCATGCGAAACACATGATTTAGCTTCAAATCAATGCGATGTAGCAGGTTTAGCTTCAAATCCATGCAAAACACGTGATTTAACTTCCAATTAATGCGAAGTAGAAGGCTTAGCTTCAAATCCATGCGAATCAAATGGTTTAGCTTCAAATACTTATGATATACGTTATTTAGATTGAACTGCATGCGCAACGAACGAGTTAGCTTCAAATCCATGCGAAACACATGATTTAGCTGCAAATCAATGCGATGAAGAAGGTTACGTTCAAATCCATGCGAAACAAATGATATAGCTTCAAACACTTGGGGTGTAAGTGATATAGCTTCAAATGAAGACTCATCAAAGGAGTTAGCTTCAAAATCCTCGCGATACACATGATTTAGCTTCAAATACTAGCGATATAAGTAATGTAGATTCAACTGCAGGCGAAACGAACGAGTTAGCTTCAAATCCATGCGAAACACATGATTTAGCTGCAAATCATTACGATGTAGAAGGTTTAGATTCAAAACAATAAGAGGTAGAAGGTTTAGCTTCAAATCAATAGAATGTAGAAGGTTTAGCTTCAAATCAAGGCGATGTTAAGGTTTAGCTTCAAATCCATACGAAACACAAGATTTAGCTTCAAATCAATTCGAAGGACAAGGCTTAGATTCAAATCCATGCGAAACAAATGATTTAGCTTCAAATCAATGCGATGTAGAAGGTTTAGCATCAAATCCATGTGATACACAAGATTTAGCTTCAAATCAATGCGATGTATTAGGCTTAGCTTCAAATCCATGCGATATAAGTGATATAGCTTCAAAAGCAGGAGGAACAAACGAGGTAGCTTCAATTCCATGCGAAACAAATGATTTAGCTTCAAATCAATGCGAAGTAGAAGGCGTAGCTTCAAATCCATGCGAAACAAATGGTTTAGCTACAAATACTTGTGATATACATTACTTAGCTACAACTGCATGCGAAACTGACGTTTAGCTTCAAATCCATGCGAAACACACGATATGGCTTCAAATCAATGCGATGTAGTAGGTTCAGCTTCAAATCCATGCGGGACATATGATTTAGCTTCAAATACTTGCGATATAAGTGATATAGTTTCAAATGGAGGCGAAACGAACGAGTTAGCTTCAAATCCATGCAAAACACATGATTTAGCTGCAAATCAATGTAATGTAGAAGGTTTAGCTTCAAATCCATGCGTTACACAAGATTTAGCTTCAAATACTTGCGATATAAGTGATCTAGCTTCAAATACAGGCGAAATGAACGAGTTAGCTTCAAATCCATGCGAAACACATGATTCAGCTGCAAATCAATGCGATGCAGAAGGTTTAGCTTGAAATTCATGCCAAACACATGATTTAGCTTCAAATCCATGGGATGTACAAGGTTTAGCTTCAAATCCATGCGAATCAAATGGTTTAGCTTCAAATACTTGCGATATAAGTGATGTAGGATCAACTGCAGGCGAAACGAACGAGTTAGCTTCAAATCCATTCAAAACTCATGATTTAGCAGCAAATCAATGCGATGTAGTAGGCTCAGCTTCAAATCCATGCGAAACAAATGATTTAGCTTCAAATCAATGCGATGTAGAAGGTTCAGCTTCAAATCGATGCGAAACACATGATTCAGCTGCAAATCAATGCGATGTAGAAGGTTTAGCTTCAAATCATGCGAAACACATGATTTAGCTTCAAATACTTGCGATATAAGTGATCTAGCTTCAAATACAAGCGAATCGAACGAGTTAGCTTCAAATCCATGCGAAACACATGATTCAGCTGCAAATCAATGCGATGTAGAAGGTTCAGCTTCAAAGCCATGCGAAACACATGATTCAGCTGCAAATCAATGTGATGTAGATGGTTTGCTTCAAATCATGCGAAACACATGATGTAGCTTCAAATACTTGCGATATAAGTGATCTAGCTTCAAATACAGGCGAATCGAACGAGTTAGCTTCAAATCCATGCGAAACACATGATTCAGCTGCAAATCAATGCGATGTAGATGGTTTGCTTCAAATCCATGCGATACACAAGATTTAGCTTCAAATCAATGTGATGTAGTAGGTTCAGCTTCAAATCCATGCGATATAAGTGATATAGCTTCAAAAGCAGGAGGAACAAACGAGGTAGCTTCAATTCCATGCGAAACAAATGATTTAGCTTCAAATCAATGCGATACACAAGATTTAGCTTCAAATCAATGCGATGTAGTAGGTTCAGCTTCAAATCCATGCGGCACATATGATTTAGCTTCAAATACTTGCGATATAAGTGACATAGTTTCAAATGGAGGCGAAACGAACGAGTTAGCTTCAAATCCATGCGAGACACATGACTTAGCTTCAAATCAATGCGATGTAGAAGGTTTAGCATCAAATCCATGCGATACACAAGATTTAGCTTCAAATCAATGCGATGTAGTTGGCTCAGCTTCAAATCCATGCGGCACATATGATTTAGCTTCAAATACTTGCGATATAAGTGACATAGTTTCAAATGGAGGCAAAACGAACGAGTTAGTTTCAAATCAATGCGAGACACATGACTTAGCTTCAAATCAATGCGATGTAGAAGGTTTAGCTTCAAATCCACGCGAAACATATGATTCAGCTGCAAATCAATGCGATGTAGAAGGTTTAGCTTCAAATCCATGCGAAACAAATGATATAGCTTCGAACACTTGGGGTGTAAGTGATATAGCTTCAAATGAAGACTAATCAAACGAGTTAGCTTCGAAATCCACGCGATACACATGATTTAGCTTCAAATACTTGCGATATAAGTGATGTAGAATCAACTGCAGGCGAAACGGACGAGTTAGCTACAAATCCATTCAAAACTCATGATTTAGCATCAAATCAATGCGATGTAGTAGGCTCAGCTTCAAATCCATGCGATATAAGTGATATAGCTTCCAAAGCAGGAGGAACAAACGAGGTAGCTTCAATTCCATGCGAAACAAATGATTTAGCTTCAAATCAATGCGTAGTAGAAGGCGTAGCTTCAAATCCATGTGAAACAAATGGTTTATCTTCAAATCAATGCGAAGTAGAAGGTTTAGCTTCAAATCCGTGCGATACACAAGATTTAGCTTCAAATCAATGCGATGTAGTATGTTCAGCTTCAAATCAATGCGGCATATATGATTTAGCTTCAAATACTTGCGATATAAGTAATGTAGATTCAACTGCTGGCGAAACTAACGAGTTAGCTTCACATCCATGCGAAACACATGATTTAGCTGCAAATCAATGCGATGTAGAAGGTATAGCTTCAAATCCATGCGATACACATGATTTAGCTTCAAATACTAGCGATATAAGTAATGTAGATTCAACTGCTGGCGAAACTAACGAGTTAGCTTCAAATCCATGCGAAACACATGATTTAGCTGCAAATCATTGCGATGTAGAAGGTTTAGCATCAAATCCATGCGATACACAAGATTTAGCTTCAAATCAATGCGATGTAGTAGGTTCAGCTTCAAATCCATGCGGCACATATGATTTAGCTTCAAATACTTGCGATATAAGTGACATAGTTTCAAATGGAGGCGAAACGAACGAGTTAGCTTCAAATCCATGCGAGACACATGACTTAGCTTCAAATCAATGCGATGTAGAAGGTTTAGCTTCAAATCCACGCGAAACATATGATTTAGCTTAAAACACTTGGGGTATAAGTGATATAGCTTCAAATGCAGACTAATCAAACGAGTTAGATTCAAAATCCACGCGATACACATGATTTAGCTTCAAATACTTGCGATATAAGTGATGTAGAATCAACTGCAGGCGAAACGAACGAGTTAGCTTCAAATCCATTCAAAACTCATTATTTAGCAGCAAATCAATGCGATGTAGTAGGCTCAGCTTCAAATCCATGCGATATAAGTGATATAGCTTCCAAAGCAGGAGGAAAAACGAGGTAGCTTCAATTCCATGCGAAACAAATGATTTAGCTTCAAATCAATGCGTAGTAGAAGGCGTAGCTTCGAATCCATGTGAAACAAATGGGTTATCTTCAAATCAATGCGAAGTAGAAGGTTTTGCTTCAAATCCGTGCGATACACAAGATTTAGCTTCAAATCAATGCGATGTAGAAGGTTTAGCTTCAAATCATGCGAAACATATGATTTAGCTTCAAATACTTGCGATATAAGTGATCTAGCTTCAAATACAGGCGAATCGAACGAGTTGGCTTCAAATCCATGCGAAACACATGATTTAGCTGCAAATCATTGCGATGTAGAAGGTTTAGCTTCAAAACAATAAGAGGTAGAAGGTTTAGCTTCAAATCAATAGAATGTAGAAGGTTTAGCTTCAAATCAAGGCGATGTTAAGGTTTAGCTTCAAATCCATACGAAACACATGATTTAGCTTCAAATCATTTCGAAGGACAAGGCTTAGATTCAAATCCATGCGAAACAAATGATTTAGCTTCAAATCAATGCGATGTAGAAGGCGTTGCTTCAAATCCATGCGAAACAAATGGTTTAGCTACAAATACTTGTGATATACATTATTCAGCTACAACTGAATGCGAAACAAACGAGTTAGCTTCAAATCCATGCGAAACACACGATTTAGCTTCAAATCAATGCGATGTAGAAGGTTTAGCTTCAAATACAAACGAAACACATGATTTAGCTTCAAATACTTGCGATATAAGTGATCTAGCTTCAAATACAGGCGCAACGAACGGGTTAGCTTCAAATCGATGCGAAACACATGACTCAGCTGCAAATCAATGCGATGCAGAAGGTTTAGCTTGAAATCCATGCCAAACACATGATTTAGCTTCAAATCCATGGGATGTAGAAGGTTTAGCTTCAAATCCATGCGAAAAACATTATTTATCTGCAAATCAGTGCGAAGTAGAAGGCTCAGGTTCAAATCTATGCGATTCAAATGGTTCATCTTCAAATACTTGTGAAAGACATGATTTAGCTTCAACTGCATGCGAAACACATGATTTAGCTTCAAATCAATGCGATGAAGAAGGTTTAGCTTCAAATCCATGCGAAACAAATGATATAGCTTCAAACACTTGGGGTGTAAGTGATATAGCTTCAAATCAAGACTAATCAAACGAGTTAGCTTCAAAATCAACGCGATACACATGATTTAGCTTCAAATACTAGCGATATAAGTAATGTAGATTCAACTGCAGGCGAAACGAACGAGTTAGCTTCAAATCCATTCAAAACTCATGATTTAGCAGCAAATCAATGTGATGTAGAAGGTTTAGTTTCAAATCCATGCGATACACAAGATTTAGCTTCAAATCAATGCGATGTAGTAGGTTCAGCTTCAAATCCATGCGGCACATATGATTTAGCTTCAAATACTTGCGATATAAGTGACATAGTTTCAAATGGAGGCGAACCGAACGAGTTTGCTTCAAATCCATGCGAGACACATGACTTAGCTTCAAATCAATGCGATGTAGAAGGTTTAGCTTCAAATCCACGCGAAACATATGATTTAGCTTCAAACACTTGGGGTATAAGTGATATAGCTTCAAATGCAGACTAATCAAACGAGTTAGATTCAAAATCCACGCGATACACATGATTTAGCTTCAAATACTTGCGATATAAGTGATGTAGAATCAACTGCAGGCGAAACGGACGAGTTAGTTTCAAATCCATTCAAAACTCATGATTTAGCAGCAAATCAGTGCGATGTAGTAGGCTCAGCTTCAAATCCATGCGATATAAGTGATATAGCTTCCAAAGCAGGAGGAACAAACGAGGTAGCTTCAATTCCATGCGAAACAAATGATTTAGCTTCAAATCAATGCGTAGTAGAAGGCGTAGCTTCAAATCCATGTGAAACAAATGGTTTATCTTCAAATCAATGCGAAGTAGAAGGTTTAGCTTCAAATCCGTGCGATACACAAGATTTAGCTTCAAATCAATGCGATGTAGTATGTTCAGCATCAAATCAATGCGGCATATATGATTTAGCTTCAAATACTTGCGATATAAGTGATATAGTTTCAAATGGAGGCGAAACGAACGAGTTAGCTTCAAATCCATGCGAGACACATGACTTAGCTTCAAATCAATGCGATGTAGAAGGTTTAGCTTCAAATCCACTCGAAACATATGATTTAGCTTAAAACACTTGGGATATAAGTGATATAGCTTCAAATGCAGACTAATCAAACGAGTTAGATTCAAAATCCACGCGATACACATGATTTAGCTTCAAATACTTGCGATATAAGTGATGTAGAATCAACTGCAGGCGAAACGGACGAGTTAGCTACAAATCCATTCAAAACTCATGATTTAGCATCAAATCAATGCGATGTAGTAGGCTCAGCTTCAAATCCATGCGATATAAGTGATATAGCTTCCAAAGCAGGAGGAACAAACGAGGTAGCTTCAATTCCATGCGAAACAAATGATTTAGCTTCAAATCAATGCGTAGTAGAAGGCGTAGCTTCAAATCCATGTGAAACAAATGGTTTATCTTCAAATCAATGCGAAGTAGAAGGTTTAGCTTCAAATCCGTGCGATACACAAGATTTAGCTTCAAATCAATGCGATGTAGTATGTTCAGCTTCAAATCAATGCGGCATATATGATTTAGCTTCAAATACTTGCGATATAAGTAATGTAGATTCAACTGCTGGCGAAACTAACGAGTTAGCTTCAAATCCATGCGAAACACATGATTTAGCTGCAAATCAATGCGATGTAGAAGGTATAGCTTCAAATCCATGCGATACACATGATTTAGCTTCAAATACTAGCGATATAAGTAATGTAGATTCAACTGCTGGCGAAACTAACGAGTTAGCTTCAAATCCATGCGAAACACATGATTTAGCTGCAAATCATTGCGATGTAGAAGGTTTAGCATCAAATCCATGCGATACACAAGATTTAGCTTCAAATCAATGCGATGTAGTAGGTTCAGCTTCAAATCCATGCGGCACATATGATTTAGCTTCAAATACTTGCGATATAAGTGACATAGTTTCAAATGGAGGCGAAACGAACGAGTTAGCTTCAAATCCATGCGAGACACATGACTTAGCTTCAAATCAATGCGATGTAGAAGGTTTAGCTTCAAATCCACGCGAAACATATGATTTAGCTTAAAACACTTGGGGTATAAGTGATATAGCTTCAAATGCAGACTAATCAAACGAGTTAGATTCAAAATCCACGCGATACACATGATTTAGCTTCAAATACTTGCGATATAAGTGATGTAGAATCAACTGCAGGCGAAACGAACGAGTTAGCTTCAAATCCATTCAAAACTCATTATTTAGCAGCAAATCAATGCGATGTAGTAGGCTCAGCTTCAAATCCATGCGATATAAGTGATATAGCTTCCAAAGCAGGAGGAAAAACGAGGTAGCTTCAATTCCATGCGAAACAAATGATTTAGCTTCAAATCAATGCGTAGTAGAAGGCGTAGCTTCGAATCCATGTGAAACAAATGGGTTATCTTCAAATCAATGCGAAGTAGAAGGTTTTGCTTCAAATCCGTGCGATACACAAGATTTAGCTTCAAATCAATGCGATGTAGAAGGTTTAGCTTCAAATCATGCGAAACATATGATTTAGCTTCAAATACTTGCGATATAAGTGATCTAGCTTCAAATACAGGCGAATCGAACGAGTTGGCTTCAAATCCATGCGAAACACATGATTTAGCTGCAAATCATTGCGATGTAGAAGGTTTAGCTTCAAAACAATAAGAGGTAGAAGGTTTAGCTTCAAATCAATAGAATGTAGAAGGTTTAGCTTCAAATCAAGGCGATGTTAAGGTTTAGCTTCAAATCCATACGAAACACATGATTTAGCTTCAAATCATTTCGAAGGACAAGGCTTAGATTCAAATCCATGCGAAACAAATGATTTAGCTTCAAATCAATGCGATGTAGAAGGCGTTGCTTCAAATCCATGCGAAACAAATGGTTTAGCTACAAATACTTGTGATATACATTATTCAGCTACAACTGAATGCGAAACAAACGAGTTAGCTTCAAATCCATGCGAAACACACGATTTAGCTTCAAATCAATGCGATGTAGAAGGTTTAGCTTCAAATACAAACGAAACACATGATTTAGCTTCAAATACTTGCGATATAAGTGATCTAGCTTCAAATACAGGCGCAACGAACGGGTTAGCTTCAAATCGATGCGAAACACATGACTCAGCTGCAAATCAATGCGATGCAGAAGGTTTAGCTTGAAATCCATGCCAAACACATGATTTAGCTTCAAATCAATGCGATGTAGTAGGTTCAGCTTCAAATCCATGCGGCACATATGATTTAGCTTCAAATACTTGCGATATAAGTGACATAGTTTCAAATGGAGGCGAAACGAACGAGTTAGCTTCAAATCCATGCGAGACACATGACTTAGCTTCAAATCAATGCGATGTAGAAGGTTTAGCATCAAATCCATGCGATACACAAGATTTAGCTTCAAATCAATGCGATGTAGTTGGCTCAGCTTCAAATCCATGCGGCACATATGATTTAGCTTCAAATACTTGCGATATAAGTGACATAGTTTCAAATGGAGGCAAAACGAACGAGTTAGTTTCAAATCAATGCGAGACACATGACTTAGCTTCAAATCAATGCGATGTAGAAGGTTTAGCTTCAAATCCACGCGAAACATATGATTCAGCTGCAAATCAATGCGATGTAGAAGGTTTAGCTTCAAATCCATGCGAAACAAATGATATAGCTTCGAACACTTGGGGTGTAAGTGATATAGCTTCAAATGAAGACTAATCAAACGAGTTAGCTTCGAAATCCACGCGATACACATGATTTAGCTTCAAATACTTGCGATATAAGTGATGTAGAATCAACTGCAGGCGAAACGGACGAGTTAGCTACAAATCCATTCAAAACTCATGATTTAGCATCAAATCAATGCGATGTAGTAGGCTCAGCTTCAAATCCATGCGATATAAGTGATATAGCTTCCAAAGCAGGAGGAACAAACGAGGTAGCTTCAATTCCATGCGAAACAAATGATTTAGCTTCAAATCAATGCGTAGTAGAAGGCGTAGCTTCAAATCCATGTGAAACAAATGGTTTATCTTCAAATCAATGCGAAGTAGAAGGTTTAGCTTCAAATCCGTGCGATACACAAGATTTAGCTTCAAATCAATGCGATGTAGTATGTTCAGCTTCAAATCAATGCGGCATATATGATTTAGCTTCAAATACTTGCGATATAAGTAATGTAGATTCAACTGCTGGCGAAACTAACGAGTTAGCTTCAAATCCATGCGAAACACATGATTTAGCTGCAAATCAATGCGATGTAGAAGGTATAGCTTCAAATCCATGCGATACACATGATTTAGCTTCAAATACTAGCGATATAAGTAATGTAGATTCAACTGCTGGCGAAACTAACGAGTTAGCTTCAAATCCATGCGAAACACATGATTTAGCTGCAAATCATTGCGATGTAGAAGGTTTAGCATCAAATCCATGCGATACACAAGATTTAGCTTCAAATCAATGCGATGTAGTAGGTTCAGCTTCAAATCCATGCGGCACATATGATTTAGCTTCAAATACTTGCGATATAAGTGACATAGTTTCAAATGGAGGCGAAACGAACGAGTTAGCTTCAAATCCATGCGAGACACATGACTTAGCTTCAAATCAATGCGATGTAGAAGGTTTAGCTTCAAATCCACGCGAAACATATGATTTAGCTTAAAACACTTGGGGTATAAGTGATATAGCTTCAAATGCAGACTAATCAAACGAGTTAGATTCAAAATCCACGCGATACACATGATTTAGCTTCAAATACTTGCGATATAAGTGATGTAGAATCAACTGCAGGCGAAACGAACGAGTTAGCTTCAAATCCATTCAAAACTCATTATTTAGCAGCAAATCAATGCGATGTAGTAGGCTCAGCTTCAAATCCATGCGATATAAGTGATATAGCTTCCAAAGCAGGAGGAAAAACGAGGTAGCTTCAATTCCATGCGAAACAAATGATTTAGCTTCAAATCAATGCGTAGTAGAAGGCGTAGCTTCGAATCCATGTGAAACAAATGGGTTATCTTCAAATCAATGCGAAGTAGAAGGTTTTGCTTCAAATCCGTGCGATACACAAGATTTAGCTTCAAATCAATGCGATGTAGAAGGTTTAGCTTCAAATCATGCGAAACATATGATTTAGCTTCAAATACTTGCGATATAAGTGATCTAGCTTCAAATACAGGCGAATCGAACGAGTTGGCTTCAAATCCATGCGAAACACATGATTTAGCTGCAAATCATTGCGATGTAGAAGGTTTAGCTTCAAAACAATAAGAGGTAGAAGGTTTAGCTTCAAATCAATAGAATGTAGAAGGTTTAGCTTCAAATCAAGGCGATGTTAAGGTTTAGCTTCAAATCCATACGAAACACATGATTTAGCTTCAAATCATTTCGAAGGACAAGGCTTAGATTCAAATCCATGCGAAACAAATGATTTAGCTTCAAATCAATGCGATGTAGAAGGCGTTGCTTCAAATCCATGCGAAACAAATGGTTTAGCTACAAATACTTGTGATATACATTATTCAGCTACAACTGAATGCGAAACAAACGAGTTAGCTTCAAATCCATGCGAAACACACGATTTAGCTTCAAATCAATGCGATGTAGAAGGTTTAGCTTCAAATACAAACGAAACACATGATTTAGCTTCAAATACTTGCGATATAAGTGATCTAGCTTCAAATACAGGCGCAACGAACGGGTTAGCTTCAAATCGATGCGAAACACATGACTCAGCTGCAAATCAATGCGATGCAGAAGGTTTAGCTTGAAATCCATGCCAAACACATGATTTAGCTTCAAATCCATGGGATGTAGAAGGTTTAGCTTCAAATCCATGCGAAAAACATTATTTATCTGCAAATCAGTGCGAAGTAGAAGGCTCAGGTTCAAATCTATGCGATTCAAATGGTTCATCTTCAAATACTTGTGAAAGACATGATTTAGCTTCAACTGCATGCGAAACACATGATTTAGCTTCAAATCAATGCGATGAAGAAGGTTTAGCTTCAAATCCATGCGAAACAAATGATATAGCTTCAAACACTTGGGGTGTAAGTGATATAGCTTCAAATCAAGACTAATCAAACGAGTTAGCTTCAAAATCAACGCGATACACATGATTTAGCTTCAAATACTAGCGATATAAGTAATGTAGATTCAACTGCAGGCGAAACGAACGAGTTAGCTTCAAATCCATTCAAAACTCATGATTTAGCAGCAAATCAATGTGATGTAGAAGGTTTAGTTTCAAATCCATGCGATACACAAGATTTAGCTTCAAATCAATGCGATGTAGTAGGTTCAGCTTCAAATCCATGCGGCACATATGATTTAGCTTCAAATACTTGCGATATAAGTGACATAGTTTCAAATGGAGGCGAACCGAACGAGTTTGCTTCAAATCCATGCGAGACACATGACTTAGCTTCAAATCAATGCGATGTAGAAGGTTTAGCTTCAAATCCACGCGAAACATATGATTTAGCTTCAAACACTTGGGGTATAAGTGATATAGCTTCAAATGCAGACTAATCAAACGAGTTAGATTCAAAATCCACGCGATACACATGATTTAGCTTCAAATACTTGCGATATAAGTGATGTAGAATCAACTGCAGGCGAAACGGACGAGTTAGTTTCAAATCCATTCAAAACTCATGATTTAGCAGCAAATCAGTGCGATGTAGTAGGCTCAGCTTCAAATCCATGCGATATAAGTGATATAGCTTCCAAAGCAGGAGGAACAAACGAGGTAGCTTCAATTCCATGCGAAACAAATGATTTAGCTTCAAATCAATGCGTAGTAGAAGGCGTAGCTTCAAATCCATGTGAAACAAATGGTTTATCTTCAAATCAATGCGAAGTAGAAGGTTTAGCTTCAAATCCGTGCGATACACAAGATTTAGCTTCAAATCAATGCGATGTAGTATGTTCAGCATCAAATCAATGCGGCATATATGATTTAGCTTCAAATACTTGCGATATAAGTGATATAGTTTCAAATGGAGGCGAAACGAACGAGTTAGCTTCAAATCCATGCGAGACACATGACTTAGCTTCAAATCAATGCGATGTAGAAGGTTTAGCTTCAAATCCACTCGAAACATATGATTTAGCTTAAAACACTTGGGATATAAGTGATATAGCTTCAAATGCAGACTAATCAAACGAGTTAGATTCAAAATCCACGCGATACACATGATTTAGCTTCAAATACTTGCGATATAAGTGATGTAGAATCAACTGCAGGCGAAACGAAGGAGTTAGCTTCAAATCCATTCAAAACTCATTATTTAGCAGCAAATCAATGCGATGTAGTAGGCTCAGCTTCAAATCCATGCGATATAAGTGATATAGCTTCCAAAGCAGGAGGAAAAACGAGGTAGCTTCAATTCCATGCGAAACAAATGATTTAGATTCAAATCAATGCGTAGTAGAAGGCGTATCTTCGAATCCATGTGAAACAAATGGTTTATCTTCAAATCAATGCGAAGTAGAAGGTTTTGCATCAAATCCGTGCGATACACAAGATTTAGCTTCAAATCAATGCGACGTAGAAGGTTTAGCTTCAAATCATGCGAAACACATGATTTAGCTTCAAATACTTGCGATATAAGTGATCTAGCTTCAAATACAGGCGAATCGAACGAGTTAGCTTCAAATCCATGCGAAACACATGATTTAGCTGCAAATCATTGCGATGTAGAAGGTTTAGCTTCAAAACAATAAGAGGTAGAAGGTTTAGCTTCAAATCAATAGAATGTAGAAGGTTTAGCTTCAAATCAAGGCGATGTTAAGGTTTAGCTTCAAATCCATACGAAACACATGATTTAGCTTCAAATCAATTCGAAGGACAAGGCTTAGATTCAAATCCATGCGAAACAAATGATTTAGCTTCAAATCAATGCGATGTAGAAGGCGTTGCTTCAAATCCATGCGAAACACATGACTCAGCTGCAAATCAATGCGATGCAGAAGGTTTAGCTTGAAATCCATGCCAAACACATGATTTAGCTTCAAATCCATGGGATGTAGAAGGTTTAGCTTCAAATCCATGCGAAACACATTATTTAGCTGCAAATCATTGCGAAGTAGAAGGCTCAGGTTCAAATCTATGCGATTCAAATGGTTCATCTTCAAATACTTGTGAAAGACATGATTTAGCTTCAACTGCATGCGAAACACATGATTTAGCTTCAAATCAATGCGATGTAGAATGTTTGGCCTCAAATCCATGCAAAACACATGATTTAACTTCCAATTAATGCGAAGTAGAAGGCTTAGCTTCAAATCCATGCGAAACAAATGATATAGCTTCAAACACTTGGGGTGTAAGTGATATAGCTTCAAATGAAGACTAATCAAACGAGTTAGCTTCAAAATCCACGCGATACACATGATTTAGCTTCAAATACCAGCGATAAAAGTAATGTAGATTCAACTGCAGGCGAAACGAACGAGATAGCTTCAAATCAATGCGAAACACATGACTTGGCTGCAAATCATTGCGATGTAGAAGGTTTAGCTTCAAATCAATAGAATGTAGAAGATTCAGCTTCAAATCAATGCGATGTACAAGGTTTAGCTTCAAATCCATACGAAACACTTGATTTAGCTTCAAATGAATTCGAAGGACAAGGTTTAGATTCAAATCCATGCGAAACAAATGATTTAGCTTCAAATCAATGCGATGTAGAAGGTTTAGCTTCAAATCCGTGCGATACACAAGATTTAGCTTCAAATCAATGGGATGTAGTAGGTTCAGCTTCAAATCCATGCGGCACATATGATTTAGCTTCAAACACTTGGGGTATAAGTGATATTGCTTCAAATGCAGACTAATCAAACGAGTTAGATTCAAAATCCACGCGATACACATGAGTTAGCTTCAAATACTTGCGATATAAGTGATGTAGAATCAACGGCAGGCGAAACGAACGAGTTAGCTTCGAATCCATTCAAAACTCATGATTTAGCAGGAAATCAATGCGATGTAGTAGGCTCAGCTTCAAATCCATTCGATATAAGTGATATAGCTTCAAAAGCAGGAGGAACAAACGAGGTAGCTTCTATTCCATGCGAAACAAATGATTTAGCTTCAAATCAATGCGTAGTAGAAGGTTTAGCTTCAAATCCATGCGATACACTAGATTTAGCTTCAAATCAATGCGATGTAGAAGGTTCTGCTTCAAATCCATACGACACATATGATTTAGCTTCAAATACTTGCGATATAAGTGATATAGCTTCAAAAGCTGGAGGAACAAACGAGGTAGCTTCAATTCCATGCGAAACAAATGATTTAGCTTCAAATCAATGCGAAGTAGAAGGCTTAGCTTCAAATTCATGCGAAACAAATGGTTTAGCTACAAATACTTGTGATATACATTATTTAGCTACAACTGCATGCGAAACAAACGAGTTGCCATCAAATCCATACGAAACACATGATTAAGCTTCAAATCAATGCGATGTAGATGGTTTGCTTCAAATCCATGCGATACACAAGATTTAGCTTCAAATCAATGTGATGTAGTAGGTTCAGCTTCAAATCCATGCGATATAAGTGATATAGCTTCAAAAGCAGGAGGAACAAACGAGGTAGCTTCGATTCCTTGCGAAACAAATGATTTAGCTTCAAATCAATCCGAAGTAGAAGGCGTAGCTTCAAATCCATGCGAAACAAATGGTTTAGCTACAAATAATTGTGATATACGTTATTTAGATTGAACTGCATGCGCAACGAACGAGTTTGCTTCAAATCCATGCGAAACACATGATTTAGCTGCAAATCAATGCGATGAAGAAGGTTTAGCTTCAAATCCATGCGAAACAAATGATATAGCTTCAAACACTTGGGGTGTAAGTGATATAGCTTCAAATGAAGACTAATCAAACGAGTTAGCTTCAAAATCCACGCGATACACATGATTTAGCTTCAAATACTTGCGATATAAGTGATGTAGTATCAACTGCAGGCGAAACGAACGAGTTAGCTTCGAATCCATTCAAAACTCATGATTTAGCAGGAAATCAATGCGATGTAGTAGGCTCAGCTTCAAATCCATGCGAAACACATGATTCAGCTGCAAATCAATGCGATGAAGAAGGTTTAGCTTCAAATCCATGCGAAACAAATGATATAGCTTCAAACACTTGGGGTGTAAGTGATATAGCTTCAAATGAAGACTAATCAAAGGAGTTAACATCAAAATCCTCGCGATACACATGATTTAGCTTCAAATACTAGCGATATAAGTAATGTAGATTCAACTGCAGGCGAAACGAACGAGTTAGCTTCAAATCCATGCGAAACACATGATTTAGCTGCAAATCATTGCGATGTAGAAGGTTTAGCTTCAAAACAATAAGAGGTAGAAGGTTTAGCTTCAAATCAATAGAATCTAGAAGGATTAGCTTCAAATCAATGCGATGTTAAGGTTTAGCTTCAAATCCATACGAAACACATGATTTAGCTTCAAATCAATTCGAAGGACAAGGCTTAGATTCAAATCCAAGCGAAACAAATGATTTAGCTTCAAATCAATGCGATGTAGAAGATTTAGCTTCAAATCCATGCGATACACAAGATTTAGCTTCAAATCAATGCGATGTAGTAGGTTCAGCTTCAAATCCATGCGGCACATATGATTTAGCTTCAAATACTTGCGATATAAGTGACATAGTTTCAAATGGAGGCGAAACGAACGAGTTAGATTCAAATCCATGCGAGTCACATGACTTAGTTTCAAATCAATGCGATGTAGAAGGTTTAGCTTCAAATCCATGCGAAACACATGATTCAGCTGCAAATCAATGCGATGTAGAAGGTTTAGCTTCAAATCCATGCGAAACACATTATTTAGCTGCAAATCAGTGCGAAGTAGAAGGCTCGGTTTCAAATCAATGCGATTCAAATGGTTCATCTTCAAATACTTGTGAAAGTAATGATTTAGCTTCAACTGCATGCGAAACACATGATTTAGCTTCAAATCAATGCGATGTAGAATGTTTAGCTTCAAATCCATGCAAAACACGTGATTTAACTTCCAATTAAAGCGAAGTAGAAGGCTTAGCTTCAAATCCATGCGAATCAAATGGTTTAGCTTCAAATACTTGTTTTATACGTTATTTAGATTGAACTGCATGCGCAACGAACGAGTTAGCTTCAAATCCATGCGAAACACATGATTTAGCTGCAAATCAATGCGATGAAGAAGGTTTAGCTTCAAATCCATGCGAAACAAATGATATAGCTTCAAACACTTGGGGTGTAAGTGATATAGCTTCAAATGAAGACTAATCAAACGAGTTAGCTTCAAAATCCACGCGATACACATGATTTAGCTTCAAATACTTGCGATATATGTGATGTAGAATCAACTGCAGGCGAAACGAACGAGTTAGCTTCGAATCCATTCAAAACTCATGATTTAGCAGGAAATCAATGCGATGTAGTAGGCTCAGCTTCAAATCCATGCGAAAAAAATGATTTAGCATCTGATAATTGCGATATAATTGATATAGCTTCAAATGCAGGGGAAACAAACGAATTAGCTTCAAATCCATGCAAAACACATGATTCAGCTTCAAATCAATGCGATGTAGAAGATTTAGCTTCAAATCCATACAAAACACATGATTTAGCTTCAAATCAATTCGAAGGACAAGGCTTAGATTAAAATCCTTGCGAAACACATGATTTAGCTGCAAATCAATGTGATGTAGAAGGTTTAGCTTCAAATCCATGCGATACACAAGATTTAGCTTCAAATCAATGCGATGTAGAAGGTTCAGCTTCAAATCCATGGGACACATATGATTTAGCTTCAAATACTTGCGATATATGTGATATAGCTTCAACAGCTGGAGGAACAAACGAGGTAGCTTCAAATCCAAGCGAAACACATGATTTAGCTTCAAATACTTGCGATATATGTGAAATAGATTCAAATGCAGGCGAAACGAACGAGTTAGCTTCAAATCCATGCGAAACACATGATTCAGCTGCAAATCAATGCGATATAGAAGGTTTAGCTTCAAATCCATGCCAAACACGCGAATTAGCTTCAAATCCATGCGAGACACATTATATAGCTGCAAATCAGTGCGAAGTAGAATCCTCAGGTTCAAATCCATGCGATTCAGATGG
Organism: Megalopta genalis; assembly: GCF_051020955.1. NCBI lineage: Eukaryota > Metazoa > Arthropoda > Insecta > Hymenoptera > Halictidae > Megalopta > Megalopta genalis. Next base: position 287,366 of record NW_027476349.1, read on the forward strand.
TTCATCTTCAAATACTTGTGAAAGACATGATTTAGTTTCAATTGCATGCGAAACAAACGAGTTACCTTCAAATACACGCGAAACACATGATTTAGCTTCAAATCAATGCGAAGTAGAAGGCTTAGCTTCAAATCCATGCGATGTAGAAGGTTTAGCTTCAATTCCATGCGACACAAATGATTTAGCGTCAGATACTTGCGATATAAGTGATATAGCTTCAAATGCAGGGGAAACAAACGAGTTACCTTCAAATCCAAGCAAAACACATGATTAAGCTTCAAATCAATGCGATGTAGAAGGTTTAGCTTCAAATCCATGCGACACCAATGATTTAGCGTCAGATACTTGCGACATAAGTGATATAGCTTCAAATGCTAGGGGAAACGAACGAGTTAGCTTCAAATTCATGCAAAACACACGAATAAGCTTCCAATCAATGCGATGTAGAAGGTTTAGCTTCAAATCCATTCGAAGCAAATGGTTTAGGTACAAATACTTGTGATATACGTTATTTAGATTTAACTGCATGCGCAACGAACGAGTTAG